>NC_064927.1:309503319-309806350 GCF_023897955.1 Schistocerca gregaria
GTATCAATTAAATTTACAAGCGAAAATGTTTCTGATACCTGCGGCAGTGGAATACATGCATTGGTGCAGCTGTTGCTAAGCATGCAGGGTACGCGACTTTCAGAAGTGGTAATATGGACCAAACAATACAGATTTTCAGTAAACATAGGCTCTAAAATTCATACCTTAGGAGCACATCTTCATCTTTGCTAGTGTAAAACATCTCTTCTACTGATCAGCTTCTCACAGCTCTTAAAGTATGCATTTGAGAGCCCATGATTACCAGACATTTTCCCTTGTTGTGATCCATACTAACACATGTGTAAGTTGCCTACCCTAAAAATTTAGCAACTACAGTACCGATACATGTATTCTACTGTCAGAAGTATCAGAATGGTTTTCCGCTTATAACTTTCGACTCGCTCGTTTTCGGCGCAGGGACCCTTACCTCGAATTACCCTTGAAAGTTTGTAACATCATCACCGTGTATACACATACATTAAGAGGTGCTCTTGCCGTTGGATGACGTTTCCGAAAATGGGTTCCTATTCAGAATGGTATATACTCACTCTCCCCTACAAGTCCTAGAAATCTGTAATGGGAATTTGCGAACATCTGTATACATAGAAGTACATAAATCGATATTTATCTACATCTCTGTCTATATCCATACCTCTGAACTGCTTGGTAGAGTGTAGGTCTACTACCTACTGTATTAGTTAGTATGGCTTCTTCCCTTTCCGTTCACGTATGGAGTGTGGGAAGAATACCTCTGCGTGCGCTGTAATTAATCTGATCTTGTCCTCACGATCCCAACGGGGAACGTGCATCGAGCAGGTAATGGGGGAAAAGATAACGGTACAAGAAATAGCCTACTCTCCGTCACACTTTGTAAGGAGCCTAGCGGAGTGTAGATGTAGATGTACCATTTGATGTGCAGAACTGAATATACTACGATTTTTTGAAAGCAGGAGAGAGGCCATTTGCAGAAAACTAGTCAGTAATCCTTCGATACAAATTTTTTACAGTTTCCTCTATTGCTGTGAAGCCAACGGCCTTATCGCAGCAATAACACTGGTTCCCGTCGGATCATCGGAGTTAAGCTATGTCGCGCTTGGCTAGTACTGGGTTGGGTGACTGTTCAGGCCTGCCGAGCGCTTTTGGCAAGCAGGGTGCACTCAGCCCTTGTGAGGCAAACTGAGAAGCTACGTGACTCAAAAGTAGCTGCTTCGGTCACAAAAGCTGACAACGACCGAGAGAACCCTGTGCTGACACATGCTCCTCCATATCCGCATCCAGTGACACCTTCGTCTAAGGAGGACATGGCGGTCGGTCGGTGCAGTTTTCTCTTCCGAAGCCTATCCGGACGGAGAGAGAAAGTTCTGTTGCTTTGACATTTATTGAGGCTTATTATTTATAACACTTGTGTCTCCAAGTGAGCATTTGTAGGTAGCTTAATTGATAGGAATCTTGTCGTCTTGTCCTTACGTACATGAAGCAAATTTTCGCACGTCGGAGTCTTAAATAGCATCGACGTGTGCAGAGAGCATGCGTTGCATGTGGTTGGCAGCCCTGGCCACAGTGCGCCCGGACGCTGCCGGAAGCGCTTCCTGGGCGCGCCTGCAGGAAACAAAAGACGCTCATGACTCACGCAGCGGACAGCGGACAGACAGTTCGGCGGAGCAGGTGGTTGTTGGCCCTCCCGCCGGGGGGTTCCACTGGCCGAGGAAAAGAGCTCGCCTCAGAAATGGGAGGGAAAAAGGGAGGCGTCCGTTGTGTTGGGGCACACACGCACCTGCACTCCGAGCCGAACCGAGACGCCACACTTGGCAAGTGGCCCGCCATTTCCGGCGTTATTCATTCGCACTTCGTTAGCCGCCGCGCACAGCACGCGCCGTATCGTATCGCGATCCGTCCCGTAACGGGTTCCGGCAGCCTGCGCCAGTCCTATTAATGAGTGAATCAACAGTATAACTGGCAGGGAAAGCGCCGCGCTGACCACGGTAGCCACTGCACACGTAAACAAGACCTTCTTCGATCTATTTCTGAGGACTGTGAAACCCTGCTCGCTATGTTCGGCCACTAGACCCAGAAAACGGTAGATAATGGTGCCCCAGCTTGATGTGGTGATACTTCCAGAAGGCGTTCGATTCAGTTTCGCACTGCTTCTTAATGAAAAAAATACGAGAGTATGCATTATCAGACTAGGTGTGTGACTGAATTGAAGGGTTCCTAAAAACGCAGCGTTTAATTCTTAATGGAGAGATATCTTCAGACATAAAAGTAACTTTAGGCGTGCTCCAACGAAATATGTATAGGACCATTACATTTCGCAATGTGTATGAATTATCTAGTGAATAACGTCGAGAGTTCTATGGGGCTTTTCCTGACGTTGATGCTGTTGGTGTCCGTAGATGAATGGTCAGCGGTGGATTACTGCCATGCCCGGGACCTGGGTTTGATTCCCTGCCGGATCGGAAATATATAATCCACTCGGGGACTGGGCGTTAGCCGGCCTCGGTGGCCGAGCGGTTCTAGGCGCTTCAGTCCGGAACCGCACGACTGCTACGGTCGCAGGTTCGAATCCTGCATCGGGATGGATTGTGTGATGTCCTTAGGTTAGTTAGGTTTAAGTAGTTCTAAGTTCTAGGGGACTGATGACCTCAGACATTAAGTCCCATAGTGCTCAGAGCCATTTGAACCATTTTTTGACTGGGCGTTGTGTTATCTTCATCATCATCGAAGCGCAAGTCGCTGAAGTGGCGACAAATAAAAAGACTTGCACTAGGCGGCGGAGCAACCCTAGATGGATTCTCCAGAACAAAAAGGCCATATCATCTTCCATTTTTTTTTTTTTTTTTTTTTTTTTTTTTTAAAGCGTAATGTAGCACGAGCTACAGAGGACAGGAGCCTGGTGCAGCGACTGGCAGTTGAATCTCATCACAAAGAAACGTAATATATTGCGTATAGTTACGGAGAAAGACCCATTATTACACTATTACATACGATGTCATAACAATCACTGGAATTAGGCACTATCATTAAATATCTAGGAGTATGCCTACGGAGCGATTTAAAGTGGAATGACAACGTAAAATAAATGGCAGGTAAGGCAGATGCCAGACTGCGATTTGTTGGTACAGTCCACATTAAATGAAGTCACCCACAAACGAGGTGGTTTGCAAAACCCTCGTTCGACCATTACCTGAACACTGCTCGTCAGTATGGGATCCATGCCTGACAGATCTGCTAGAGGAACTACAGAAGATCCAGAGAAGAGCAGTGCGTTTCGTTATAATTTCATTTAGGAAGCGCTAAAGCGTCACTGAGGTGCTCAGCCAGCTGAATTGGCAGACACTACAAGAGAGGCATTGTGCATCATGGCGTGGTTTACTGTTAAAATTCCTTGAATAGTCACCCAACAACTGGAACAAGAAACGGGGTAACTGCGAGATGTATACGAAGTACCCTCTGCCACATACCATATGGTGGCTTGCGGAGTGCAGATGTTGAAACGTCCCCTTAGAAAAATTATACAAGACTGTGCTTAAACTGACACACAATATTTATAGCGCAACGCAATCTGACTTTCAATAATCCCTACAAAAGAATGGCCCTGACTAACATTAACCTATACTGAAGGCACTAACTACTGATAGGTATAGTTAGCAAATGAAAGATTTTGATAGAGAACAAACAATGTATTTACCTTACTAGTGTTCAAAAGTCATAATGTATGACTTCATGACATCCAGTCTTACAAATTTCAAAACTCCGCCATCTCTCTCCCCACATCCACCACTGCTGGCGGCTCATCTCCAATAGCGCAACGCTACGCGCTCTTCACATCCATCTGCCCAACGCTACAATGGCAGACAACAATGTAAACTAGCCACAGACTGCACACAGCACAGCCAGTGATTTTCATACAGAGCGCTACGTGGCGTTACCAATAAAAAAACCTAAACAGCCTACTTACAATGTCAACTACTCTAGTTTCGACACCAGAAGGAATTAAAAGACGACTCAAAAAAAATCAGATGGAGTTGTTGGTCCTGCTTAGTCGGTAGCCGAGTCTCTTCCGAACGTCGGCGCATCTCTTATGAATATCTTTGGGAGAAAGACGTCGTTACAGGAAATTTGTCTAGTCTTGTCATTGTATACGCTGCGTTGTTCATGTCTGATAAAGCAAAACTGTATACCGGTTCTGGAGTCAAACCTGGACATTCCAGGGAGAGTTTGCCATCGGAAAGTTGCCGTTTTTATTAGGCTCGCGAGGCGAGCTCAGACAGATCACTTAATTACGCATGGCCATGTACAACACTTCTGTCGCTAGGGCTATTGAACAGCTTACAGCATTAACATTCTCAAACAACCTGCTTTACTCTTTGCAATAGAGAAAGAAAATTAAAGAAAAAAAGAAAAGAGAAATGAAAAAATTTATAATGCTTACAATGCAGTATCCACCGATAGACAACTAAAGCTTTATCAGATAACTGACGCCACAGACATAAAATCACGAAAAAGAGTGTAGTTCATTTTACACGGAAAGTTAACAACCGCTGTGTGTGATTGCATGGGCATGTAGTGAACGCTGGTTACGAGCATGTGAGAAAACGAGCGTCTCGGCATTGTTTGAACCTTTGTGTCCATTTATTACTGTGTACTTGCCCACTTCACACCGGGAGCGCAATGTCAATCCAAACAGTGAGTTGTCTTGCACCACTAAAGGTGAAGTTGATTTACTCTATCGGAAAGATAGTGGAAAGTGTTTCCTGGGATACAAAAGGGATTATTTTTATAGGTTAAGCTGCAAGGAATAAAACAATAATCGGCGAGTACTGCATAAGTACATCAAATAAAAATACGCCTGCAGTAGGTCGGATTGAAAAATAAAATGCCTTTTACCAAGGCAAAATAACTTAAAATCATTGTTCATCAGAGCAGCGGGAAAATTGTAATATACAAATTAAAACGATTTAAACGTCAACCATATACATTAGATCTGTTAGGTTCTGAGTTGACCTCTCCTCACGTCTAAAGGGCATTGTGACTGATAATCGTTTTCAGTCCAGGGGAGAGGTTGTGCCATTCGCTGGTGGATTTTTGCAGACTTCCCTTGAGTCTCACTGCGAATTATACAATGTACGCTCTGGAAAAACACGGGACGAAATGCATTGGTTTAAAAATAGATTACGTCAAAAAATAAGTGCATTTTAACGTACGAACGCGGTCTTTCAGTGGTGGTTGAGCTTCAAATGGCTCTGGGCACTCTGGGCACTATGGGACTCAACTGCTGAGGTCATAAGTCTCCTAGAACTTAGAACTACTTAAACCTAACTAACCTAAGGACATCACACACATCCATGCCCGAGGCAGGATTCGAACCTGCGACCGTAGCAGTCTCGCGGCGTGGTTGAGGTATTTTTATCAATTCTGTTATGCTTCTTGCCGTCGAGTATTCTTCGCAACAAGGTTTCGGAACGCGAATGGCAGTAGGTAAATTCACTCATTATGTTGCACGTATATGAACTTCTGATGACAAAATTCAGTACTGATCGGTAGGTGATGTATATTATATGTGGCCATTATTGATTCTATGATTTTGTTGATCAGAAAGTAAGCATTACGCATTTCGGAATTATTTCCATCTTCAGAAATTCAAGTGGAAATATACCACAAGGACAAGAACATTACCATTTGTGTAGATAACATGACAGACTCTCTGTAAAGACTTACTGTGTGAGCACGAGAGTTTGTTGAGGAGGGTAGGCTTATCTTAAATATACCGCGCTCATGTTAAACAGCTGTTTAACTGCATTCCCAAATAATCAACTGTGTCGAAACTTGCCCCTCCTCCTTACGGCGTCGCAAGTGTCTACGCAAACACACACACGGTCACAGAGCGACCACTTGCGCCAATGAATGGCGAGTCGGTGTCGGGTTCGCCGACCTACCTTGCGTTTAGCGCACACAGCAGGGATTGTGACGCAATAGACGAGTAGGGGGAACGACCCGCCCACTTGCGCCACCAGGAAAGCAATAAACAAACACCGAGTCGGCTTTTGTGACAGTTATAAACAACACAACATGCTGCTTGATCGATTAGCGTAATAGTGTGCACCGTAGCCAGAAGACATTACTTTGTTCAGTCAACTAGCACACATGTTACATGCATCCACTGTGAAAAGGCAACGCCAATCTCTTTACCCACCCTTGCAGAAAACTCTTCAATGCGACCTTAACCTCTGACTACCCTTCCAGACTTCTATCTAAGACTGATATCCTGGACAATCAGATTGAGTTTAAAACTGTGGCGATGTTTTGCACTCTTTAGTTACACTTGACAGAAATTAAGTTAAAGTTGTTTCTTGCCGTGGTCAAGTTGGAGATGCGCCATCAGTAATTGTTTACAGTTACTGGTTTCAGAAGAAAATTCTTTATATGTGAAGACTATATTTTATTATTTTTATTGATTACTAGTTTCGGTTTAAGTTGTTGGCCATCTTCAGATCGCAGGATAAACTGTCAATGGCAAGAAAGGGGTTTCTGAGGAAGAGAAATTTGCTAACATTGAATACAGATTTTATTGTTGGAAAATCTTTTCAGAAAGTGTTTGAGTGGAGTTTAGCCAGGAATGGAAGTGAAACGTGGACGATGAACAGTTTAACAAGAAGAAAATAGAAGCTTTTGAAATATGGTGCTACAGAATGCTGAAGATTTGGTGGGTAGATCACGTAACTAATGAAGAGGTACTGAATAGAATTGAGGGAGAAAGAAATTTGTGGCACAACCTGACCAGAAGAAGGGATCAGTTGGCAGGCCACATTCTGATACATTTTGACATCATCTTTTTAGTATTGCATGGAAGTGTGGGAGGAGGGGAGGAGGGAGAGGTAAAAATCGTAGAGGGAGACCAAGAGACGAATACAGCAAGCAGATTCAGAAGAATGTAGATTGCAGTAATTATTCGAAGATGAAGAAGCTTGCACAGGATAGAGTAGCATGGAGAGCTGCATCAAAACAGTTTTGGGACTGAAGACAACAATAACAGACGTAGGAATGGAATAAACAGAAGATCGATAATACAGGTACGATGTATTGTCGACCATGGCTTACGGAGTATATGTGTATAAACATATGAATAGTGTACAAGTGTTCCTTTCTGCAGTGTCATCGTCGAATCACAAAGCAAGTGGTGTGGACAACAGATCGTGATCCTCATTTTACCTGGTTCTCCGTTCCATGAGTTGCATTAGCAGGGGGAGAGTCATTGCCGCCTCAGCAGTACCCACCGTTAGCTGTAATAAACGCCAGTGGGCAGTTATCTCGCAACTCGGCAACGGTCGTCGCTTGTTACGCTTTTTTAACATCTTGTAACGGTTTTTATCTCGGTAGCGAGCGCACGAATCTTTCGGAGCGCACATAATAATAATCATTTGCCAATCCGAATGTACCTTCTGCGCGCTAATGAATGGCCCGAAGTGACACAAATCTCTTCTAAAACGTATCTTCAGAATGGCAGAATACCATGTGTTGCGGGTCTATTTTTCGTGATATACACTGTTCAACGTACAGGATAATTGGTACTCAGTCAGTGTGCCTTCGAGTACAGAACTCAGCTGCCCATTTTATGATATCATAGATTGTGATGCGGGTTCCAACTAAAGGTAGTATACAATTGCGGGAAGTTCCATTGCAATCGCAAAATAAACTATGAATTTTGGTTTTCTTTCATTTACGCCTCGTTTACGAAGGCACTAATTGATTATGTTTAAGTATGTTGATCTATAAAAACCATCCCGAAAATCGGATTTAGCAACTTAGACATATAAGGCCAATTTCAAGTTGGATGTTGTTACAATTAAAGAGATAGTTGCCCGTAGCTTAGTTTTAACGTTTCGTCAAATGTCTGCTAGACGATCTGACTCTACCACACTAGTACGACGGAAGTGTACTGTAAACCAGAAGTGCATTATTGCTTATTACTTTTATTTCTACAAAAGAGGTCGAAACGCGTCTGAAAATGGCCGGACAAAGTTTGATATTTATATTGCACAGTGATTTAAATGTCAAGTAATGTTCGACAAAGCAAATGCTTCCAAGATTTCCCATTAATTTAAGAAATTATAGCTGTTCTGACAAGAATGCAAACCCTCAAAAGTCACACGTATGATGTCATGGGTGCCCGATTAGATACGAGGTACCAGTCGCAACAATGAATTCTTGTAGTGGCGAGCGTTTCGAGTTTGCAGGCGCCCAGTTGCATTCGACTATCAGTCAAGTGTTTCCTCAACGTTCACACGATTTTTCGTGTGATTATGGTATAAAGATCAGAAGATATATTGAAACACCTAATCACTCTTTCTTGTTTTGTTTTCCGCTGTAACCGACTTAAGTTTTCGGTTAATATTCACTGCTATTGTGTATCGAAATTTACGGATGTAGCTCCAAACTGTTACGATGATCTCGCCTGGTCATTGACACTCAATCTGATTGGATTAAAGTAATTAATCAAGAGAATTTACACTCCAGAAACATACTTTTTCAACGTTTCATATACTGGGCCTACCCCGAAGAAGGGTATAAAAGTCCGTGACAGATTCGGCCCACTGTGGAATCCACTTCTTTTCAGCCAAATATGACACGAGCCTCTAAACGGGGTCCCAACTGCGAGTGTTCGTTACCTGATTTCCACTTCCAGCATTTGATCCACAATCAAGGAAAAAAATTTTGAAATTTGTGGTAAGGTCTTATGGGACCAAACTGATGAGGTCATCGATCCCTTAGCTTACACAGTACTTAATCTAACTTACACTAACTTACGCTAAGGACGACACACACACACACCTACGCCCGAGGAAGGACTAGAACCTCCGACGGGTGGAGCAGAGCGGACCGTGACGAGACGCCATAGACCGCACGGCTACCCCGCGCTGAACAACAATCAAGGAAAACCTCCAGGAAACTTTGGTTGGAAACGGGAATTGGAGTCGTTTTCTTTATGTGTGTAAGAGAGGCAAGTCGGTGATTTGCTACCAGGCAGCGAATATGCTCGACGGAAATACATTCCAGCAGAGCTTCAAACTCCTTTTGCTTAATACGGAGGTTTCCGATTTCAGTTATTCGAATCTAAAAAAAATTGTAGTAAATCCTATCGACTAGCAAACATGTCCTAGGTAAAACAAACTTATTTTGCCATTGCATCACATGTTTACGAAGTTGCTGTTTATACATAAAAAAGCGATACACAGATATTCCGCGACGATAGTGCGTAATCTGATCGTATGTGCTGTTGAGAACTTCCCCAACGCTCGATTTGGCATCATCGCTTCGAACAGACTCCAGGACGAAGAAGATACTAAGGAAACTGATTCGGTTAGCCCAGATGAGAAGAAAGGTAAATGGAGAAAATAAGCAAGCAACGTAGTTTTCAGTAATTACTGACCAGCAAATATTATTCGTTTCTGAAATGTTCACATGGGGCAGCAGAAGTGTTATACATATGGAGGTATTGCCGCTGTTTGAATTGTTCCGTGCAGGCTATTTATGGCGAAGAACATTAGATATTAGCTAGAGGGTAGCTAATATCAGCCTCCTACGTATAATATTCATTTTTCACGCCATTTTATTTCTTGCAAATGTACCTCACGATTTGATTGTCAGTCAATCTATTTAAATTTTACTCCTAAGACTTCACCGGAGAAGAGTTTCGACATGACATATAGAGTTCTCTGTAGCTTCTATGTTTTCTACATTGCCCTTTTCTTTTTTTTAGTGACAATGATCTCCATTCGTACTAATGACCCGTCGTGTTAATGATCCTGACTGTTGTCAACACTATGTGAAAGGGCAAAGGGTTAGTGTGGTCTTCGAACAGAAATATTCTGATCGTTCCTTATAGTTTATGACTTTAAAGAAACTGTAGCCACAGATAGTTATATATTAAAATACGTTAATATAACGATGGGCGCGCAAATCACTTTTAGAACTGAATGTTGTCTATAAAGTGATAAATCATAAAGCAATAGACTGACTTGTCTTTGATGTAGTGCATGGAAAGTATGATGTTTGAATGACAGGTAATAAAAAAGATACAACAATCTTCACTATCGCACTCTCAAACAAAGACACTGATTTTAAGACGAAGTAACGGCGGAAAATATGTGAACTGATCGTTTTAGGTCGAAACGTAATGAGAATCTGCTGTGCCCAACAAATATCCCTCAAATGGTCTTGGAAATTACATAAAATTAAATAATTCGCCCGTAGGAGTAAAAATAAAGACTTTTCACGTTTAATCCATGAGTAAAAAAGGAAGAAAACACAATAAAAATTCACTCGAACGCTTCCTGTACAATGTTCTTCGGTATGAATACACATGTAAGTACGTGGATAGGCGATTTCAAGCCTAGAGAAAGGAAGGAATTTCATAACTGCATACGTCATGCTGGATGAACAAAAGTGAGAACAAAAGTGAGAATAGCATTACATCGAACGTAGAGGCGAAATAAATCATAAATAGAGAAAACTCCCTCTGTAAGTCCAAACTAACGACAGCTCAGGACGTCACGACGCTAGACGAGTAACAGCATAAAGGAAAAGAGCAAGCTCTTTTTACGGCAAGTTACCCTTCGAAAAGAAATGCCGATATCTTAGTTAATCGAATTGGGAGGTCGCTCGAGGGTTGCAAGAATTATTATGGAAACATTTTCTACTTATCATATTTACTGTTGTGGTGCCCTTTGCTTGCGTTGGTGGTGCGTTCTGACAGTAATTCCTGGTCCCACACAAAAGGTGTGTGAGGTCTAACTGGGACGCATCAAAATGAATGGCAGGTGAAACGAGTCTCCAGAAAAATATGGAAATAAAAGAAACGAAGAGATAAACGTTGATGAAAAGAGCCGCTACTGTACTGGTAGCACGATATCACTTTCACATTAGCTGCGAGAGAAGAATAACTGTGGATCTGAAGAGAAAGTGAGAGTACTCGCGTGAGGACACGATGTAGTGGACTAGCTCATGCGTGTAACTGAAAATAGATCGTAAGCTATGTGAGTGAGGTCTCGGAAAGTAAGCGGGCAATTTCTGATAAAGTTATTAACTCTTTTTGAAATGAACTGTCTCTGCACCGCGTTGTACAATATACACAGTCTTTTTTCTTAAATACTCCAATTCACGAACCTCCTCTACTCAAATCGTAAGCTATTAATGGACATTAACGCCTGGAAATCTTCGAAACATCAATACTCACACAAATGTAAACTCGTAAAAAACAGAAATTTACACCGCTACTTCTGTGTCGTAATAAGAAAGTCACTGAATAGCTAAATAAGTATTTGGCAGTATTGTATTGTTGTTTCTGTTCGTTACGTATTTGGCCTTCTTTCCCCTAAAAAGAAACCCAAGTTTATACCGTTCGAATCTGTACAAAGTGCCTAGTAGACGTTAATTGCATTGTACCATCTGTTCCATATACCAGTGTTTCTCATCATCTATTGATTGGTAGCGCTTAGGAAGAATTTTTATATTCCTGTGTAAGTAAAATAATTATTTATGATTTCTTTTTTGCAGTCTCTACGGGAGCTACAGTCAATAGGATGAAAAACGTTACTAAATTCTCTCCTGTAAAAACGGCACTTGGATTTTTCTAAGCAGGTTATCGCGAAACTCCTTTCTTTTATTGTGTCCCAGGTGATACTTGACAGCAATTGAGCAACTCTCCCTCTCTGGACCTACAGATGGCACTGTCCTTTCTTACATAACGTAACGTACCGATATGGATCCCAAATATGTGGGCTGTACAAATATGCAGTCATCTTGTCAAAAGTTACTGCGTTGTCAGGTTTTATAAAGTGCACATCTTTATATGTACCTTCATTTGATTCGAAAGTTGGAGAAATAAAACGAGAAGCGAAAAGACGCAGAAACGGCCGTCTAGAATATAGAGTAATGAAGCGAATACTAACGGAAACAATTAGACTGACGCTACCAAATTGAAACGGTGTGCGTGACTGGCTGCCCTTATTTTAGTAACTAACTACGTGGAAACAGAGGAGAGATAGAAATATTTGCTGACGATATTGTGTGTATAGTTCAATAATTCTAGACAAATTCTAAACATAACTACGTCAGAAGATGATTGACACTACATCTGCAGAAAAGCTGACATTTCATCGCTACCACCTGGCTGGGAACCGGAGCGGTTTTCACCGTAGGTACGCGCCAGGGAATCTAACGTTCGCGTAATATCCAATAAGTGTATGCATTTGCGGTGGTCGCTGTCATTTTAAAACTGTCAGAAGAAGCCTCTTCAATCGTCTGATGTTCATAATAAATAAGGAATGACGCGTAGGTATTTAGAGGCTACCGACCTGCAGTGAATAATGTCTCCATGGATGAAACAATAGATGCTGGTAAACATGTAGATTCCGTCTTTCTAGATCTCCAAAAGGCATTGGACGCCACACTACATTGTCCACTCCTAGCGAAGATACCATCTTGTCGAGTATCTTTGCTGGTATGTGACTGGCTTGAGGAATATTTGCCTGATACGACCCTGTGTGTCATACTGTACAGTGAATTTTTTGTAGAAATGAAAGTAGCATCAGCAGTGCTCCAAGGAAGCGAAGAAGAACCTCCATTGTTCTCGGTGTACAAAGACGATTTCTCAGATAGAATCAGTAGATGTTTGACACCTACATCTATACTCCGCAAGACATTTTTCGGTTTTTGACGAAGGATACTTTGTGTAGCTCTGTGTTCCACATGTTCTGTTCCTCACGCGAGTGATGATGGGGAAGAACGACTGTCGGTAACCTTCCGTATCGGCTCGAAACACTAATTTTATCTTCGCGGTCTTTTCGAGAGATTTACAGAAGTGGGAGGAAGCAAAATGTTTGTTGACTCTTCTAATAACTTACACACTAGGAACTTGAACAGTAAACTGCTCCGTGATGCAGAACATCTTCCTTGCAGCGCCTCCCCCTGTAATTGGCTGTGCGTCTCCGTAACGCTCTCGAGCTTACTAAATCAATCTGTAACGAAACGTGCTGCTCTTATTTGGGATCTTCCCTATTTCCTCTAGCGGTCCTGTTTGTTACCGATTGCAAATACTCAAGCATTGGTCGAACAACGGTTATGTAAGATACCTCCTTTGCTAACTGAGTATATTTCCTGAGGCTTCTTCCAGTGAATCTTACTTAGTCAGGCATCTGCATTTTCTGCTACTAGTTTTATGTGGTCGTTCCGCTTTAAATCTCTGCGGGCGCATACGATGTTTTATGGATATAATTGCTTCCAGTGATTGTTCTTCAATCGTTTAATCATACTGTAATGGGTCTTTCTGTCTACCAATACGCAGTTCGTTTATAATGAGGATCAGTCACAAAACGTCTATCTTTATGTATACATACCATCAACCGCGCAAAGCCTCGTGTGTATTGTGGTCCATGCTCGGAGTTACTGGTACACCTGAGATGGTTCGCTGACAGTGTAGTTCTGTACAAGAAAGATCGCCGTTGGACGATCCTAACTGCAGAAAGATTTCAGAAAGATTTCTACTTGCTACTCTCTTCAAATGTAGACAAATGTAAGTATAGATAAATGTTAGATAAGTCGCCCAACAAAGAGGAGAAACCGTGTAGTACTTGACTAGAAATTAGCATTTTGCTCACTCCAAATTACGTATGTATTTAGTGTTAGTAAAAAGAAGCGATACGGAATCGAGCGAGCTTGTAAAATCAGTTTAGGGAAAGAGAATGCAAGACTTAAATTTGGTGGAAGGGTTCGGAGAAGATGCGATAGATCTGTACAGGAAATCGCATACAAGCCGCTGCTGTGACCACTTATGGAGTGTTGCTCCAGTGTTTGGTGTTCTCATCGAGTAGACAAGACAACAGGAGTAGAATGAATTCAGAGACGCGTTGCCAGGATCGTAGCAGTTCGGTTTAGGCCACGTGAAAGTTTAACAGGAATGCTCGGGGAATCCCGGAAAGAAAAACAATGTAGTTCTTGCAAAACCGTATTGGGTAAATTCAGAGAACCTCTGTTAGAAGAAGAGTGTGGGACCATTATGCTAGCACTGCACCTAGTGTAGAGATCGTGAGACTGAGAGAGATTGCCGGCTGGAGTGGCAGAGCGGTTCTAGGCGCTACAGTCTGGAACCGCGCGCCCACTACGGTCGCAGGTTCGAATCCTGCTTCGGGCATGAATGTATGTGATGTCCTTAGGTTAGTTAGGTTTAAGTAGGTCTAAGTTCTAGGGGACTGATGACCCTAGAAGTTAATTCCCATAGTGATCAGAGACATTTCAACCATTTTTTTAGAGAGATTCCGATATGTGTATAGGTAGTTATTTTTCTCCTCGCTCAGCAAGTGAAAGAAACAGGAAATAATATCGACAACATTGGCATGAAGCAGCCTCCTCCGTGCGTTGTACAGTGTCTTGCGACGTGTACACATGGTGTAGCAAAAAGGTATGGCCAAACTATCTGCAAACATCCCTCACGCATGGAGGAAGAATGTATGTTGCCGGACATGAGCCAAGAATCACTTTAATTCCACGTTAAAGCTCATTTTCTACTTGTATTTATAATTACAGTAATTCCGGGAAACACACAGGAACAGAATCTACCAGCATTATGTGATACGTTTTCTCACATGAAATATTCAGTATACCATCTTAGGGAGCACGGATCGTTTAAGCTTGCTACTCTCCACTGCGGGAGGCCTAAAAGGGCGAGGACATCTCGACCGAACTTCTTCTTGCAGTTGAGGACAACTGCTTCACGAGGACCTTCTGTATCCATACCATGTACAACGTGTAAGGCAGTACCAGCAGCTGATTTTGCTGCACGAGTGTACTTCTGCAAATCGTTTACTGAGCAATGTGTGAACTCTCACTTTAGTGCAACGTGATTAGATTGCAAATTTTTACAATCAGCGCGGGTTGGCTGTCGAGAACCCTCACGAAATCGAGCAGTCACGTCATCAATAAAGATTTTCTGTCAATGTCTGGGCCAACATTGAAGGTGACTTTTTAGGGCCTCATGTTCTTCCAATCAGCCTTAACGGAGAAATTGACCAAGCTTTTTTAGGGAATGCTCTACCTGTTCTGTTAGAATGTATGTCTTCACAAATGCGACAAAACATGTACCCTCATGCACGGTGGTGGTCCTCCTTATTTCAGGGTTAATGTCCGGAAGGCTCCGTGACAAAAGCGTAGATGGAGGGGGAGCAATTACTTGGCCTCCACACTCGCCAGACACCAAACCCACGTAGGGCATCAGTGATTCAGCGCGACGACGGGTTGATGCGTGTATTCTTGTTAACCGATGCCTTGATTTAGTAAAATGTTTCGTACTGTGTTCATACCTCCTTTTCCTGTGTGTTTTGCATGATTAATGTGTTGCAGAAATGTAGAAACGGAAACAGACATCCCTGCCAGATTACAGTAATACTGTTGTACAAGGCAAATCAGAGGACGATTGCTAAGGATATATGCATGCTCATTGGATTAAATTTGATGCCGCGTTAACGATTACTGAAATCGTTCGTGGCTAGTATTGGTTGGAAATAGTTATAATACGATGTGATTAAGCCACGTTAAAAGGTATTTGCAGTTTACGAGAGTTCGAACGAAGAGCCGTGGCCTACAAGAAAATTATAACAGGTGGACTTCTTCAGTAAAATTATCATTTTATTGGAGATTTAATCTGTGCTACTATCTTTCAAGACTGAAAAAGGGGAAGTCACTAATAAGACGATACAAAGGTTTACCGATACATCTACATTTATACTCCGCAAGCCACCCAACGGTGTATCATCTCTGATGTACGCACAAGCAATGCTAGCAAAACGCACGCGGCAGAGAATTTCAAGTTTTGTGGAAGCTGTTTTGGAGATAGCTCTTCCCTGCACCCAGGTGCCCGCGGGTGCATTCTGAAGACGCGAGATGTGCTATCTGAGGAAGCCGGCTGCCGCTTCCTGGATGTCCGCAGGCTTCCGCGGGAAAGGTTCCTCCAGTGAGAGTACCAATTAGCAATTGTATCCGCTCAGCAGGCTTTGCCGAGGTTCGTCTCGCAACGGGCTTGTCCGTGGACGGGTTCTCGCCCTCGCAGCCGCACATCGGCACCCGGAAGGGCGAAGCCGTGAGGGAATCGAATTGATTCATCGTAAAACTCCCACTGCACCCTATACCTTACGCCTTTTTTTTGCAAAACTTTCCGTGGTCCTGACAAAACGGCAGCTAATTTTTAGCCACGCAAGTTTTTCGTTCTCTTGATTATTACTTCGAATAATTCCTGGTAGAGATAACTACGTCTTCGGGTAGTTATAGTGTCTTTTCTTCACAACAAGGGACAGTGAGATACATGAGAGTTAAATAACAGCTTCCTTCGATTGCATTGAAACATCGTACTATTTTAAGGACAGTGTTCATTTGAAATAACAGCATATGGTGTATGCAAATGAAATAACATGAGGAGGATTGTGGAGTGGAATATCTTACGCGGCGAAGAAGCACCCAATTCACGTATTCACGTTTGCATCACGCTGATGTTCCACTGAGGTCCGCTAACTAGTGTGCTGATGCCCTAAAGAAGAACCTGTGCTTCTAAATGTAAACTGACATTTAAAAAATACATATAGAATGGACGATGGAATTTGTGATACAACTTTTACAATGGTTAGGTAGTTCAATATAAATCAAGCGATTCTCAAGGCATATCATCAATCTAACATCCTTGCTTTATAGTAAGAGCATCTTCCTGAACACCTAAAGATATCGTTCTTGCACACACGACAGTTACTTCCAGCCTTCTTAAAATGTTATTACATTGCGGACGCGTAGACGTTTGTTTGCATCCTTACGAGATGAGGCGGTGGTAAGTACACACAGTGGCTCGAAATCCTCTTATAACAACTTAAATAGTCTATCTTCCCGTAAGTTTTGTCTCTTAAGGGTCATATAGAAGCGGATCTTAAAAATTCTAGATCGCCAGTGCAGTCATCGCATAGATAATCATTTTACCCACGTAAGAGCTACTGAAGTCTTTACTGGTACCTTCTAAGAAGAATTCAGTTGTATAATAGGACGTTACAAAACTGTTACAGGAAGAATGAAATTTATATTGTTGGATTGTTATTATAATTACTATTTCAGGCATCAAGTAGTTTTTTGAAACTCTAATTAAGTCTTAATTTCGAGATAAAGAAGTACTGCACTTGCAAAGAGCTACAGAACCGTATGCGTACGTTAGGACACAGTAGCAAATGTTTAAATGGAATCCAGACAAGGAAATGCTGGTAGCCTTCAACCAGAGTCCAAAAATGGTCTTAATAATGACTTACTGCAGTTGCAAAAAATCCAGATATTATCTGTGAAACTGCGTTTGTAGATGGAAGGCCATGGATAGAAACATACTTATGTTCACATAATTTTCATTTTTCCTTTGCCACAAATAATCGGCACGAGACTTATCCGAGCACAGATGCAAGTTGGCCGGGGCGTAAGCGCATTTTGTCTGAATGAATGCTTGTAAACAAACAACGACAACCTTAATTCTTTGCATATGAGGAGACTGTTTAGCAGAATCGGTTGGTAAGTTTTATGGTAATGTTTGCAGTACGCTATACCTCCCATCATTTCAAACAAGGTCTTGGAAGAGACATATTGCTTACACAGTTTCCCTTTCATTACTGGATAAGAGCTTCTTCCTTCGTTTCCCAAATATTGCGATACTCAGCTCTATCCACATAACTATGCCATCCCCATTTCCGGTCCTTGACTCACATCCCATCTATAGGAGACGTAATATGATGGCTACACTGCGAGCTAGTACAACATTTTGCCGAAATATCAAGCAGATTCGTTTAGAAGAACTTGGTGAATTGACGTCAAAATAACGACTAAGAACAGATCATGAAAACGCTTTTACATATAAGCCGATGTTTGTTGTCGGATGTACTAGTACTTGTAAATGCATTGGAGCAAAATGAATCCAAGCAATGCAGAGAGCATCTTAAAACGAGCTTAAAGGTGTCGAGCAAGCTACTGGACAAGGTGATGGAGACGGCTATGTCTGCATACTCGATACATTCCTGCCGGGCCGCCTGCAAGCCCCCCAGCAGCCGTTGGCCGTGAAACCCACTTTCCGCGCATCCGTATCTTCCCGACTGCATTTCTGCCCCGCGGCTCCGCGTCAGGCGTCTGCTACGGCTCCCGATCATCCATGGACGACACCTCTTACTCGTGGCTCCGCCAAAGTGGCAACGTTAACTGTCGTAAGCATACTTACCGCAAATCTGCTTCCGGATCTGGACGTAATCCTTGCGCCGTTTCTTCTTCCTAGGTCAACTTCACTATGAGTCTCCAAGAACAGAAAAAGAAGAAAAAAAAATCCTAAACAGAACAGTCACACCCTAGTAAACCGTGACGTACACACAGTTCGGATACTTCACAGTCACCACGTATCGGCTCGTTTCGTCGTGTAGACTTGCCCTGGTCCGCGGGTGCTGTAGGCACATTGACTACGCTGTTCACCGCATGACGCGTGCGCGATGAATGGACACCTGCCGCTAACCGAGGAGCTCCTCGTGCTCGGCAGCCGCCGCGCTTCCCCCACCACGCCCCTTGCCGCCCCCCTCCACAAGCTGCAGCTGGCGCCGCGCGGAAGAAGTAGGCTACTGGCGCGGGCTGCCGCGCATGCGCAGACGGCTACACTGGGAAATACTAGACATCCGTCTCTCCGAAAGCACATCTGCGTAAAGCATCTAATCAAAATGTTTCTGTTAGCAGACAGAACGCAAAAGTAAAAGGCATCTGTACCAACCAGTTGACATCCAATAGATTAGATTAAGTTTTCGTTCCATAGACCCAAAAATGAGATGATTCTCGTGTGTGTGGATCATGTCAGAAAGTGTAACATAAAAACATAAAACATTTGAATATAATACTTACTACCCTGGTCATTTGTAGAAATAGGTGAATACAATGAGGTAAACTGGAACAGCTAATATTTACAGAATTGACATGATGTCAGAATGAAACATTGCTATATAATATTAATAAATTTATCATACACAAAAAATCTAATGTTGACTGTTGTGACCAAGTGTTGACAAAACTGAAACCTAACAGACATTTTTACTTAAGCTGGCTTAACAGCCTCTGTTAACATATTCATCTACAGAGTAAGAAGAGTTGCCTATCAAAAAGCCTTTCAGGCTCTGTTTAAACCGTGCTTTATCTGAAACCAAGTTTTTAATGGTTGCTGGCAATTTATAGAAAATGTTTGTTCTTCAATATTGGACCCCTTTTTGGACCAAGGTAAGTGATTTTAGGTCATTATGTTGATTATTCTTATTCCTAGTATTGATACTATATATTGAGCTGCTGATTGGAAATAGAGATTTATCACTTGCAACAAATTTCATTAAGGAATAAATATACTGATAAGCAGTGGTTAGAATACAAAGTTCTTTGCACAAGTTTCTACATGATGTTATTGAATTTACACAAAAACGATTCTACTCACATGCTTCTGCATTCTAAAAACTTTTGCTCGGTTTGATAAGTTACCCCAAAATATGATCCCATATGACTTAATAGAATGAAAGTAAGCAAAGTATGTAAGTTTTTTTATTTTTGTATCTCATGTGACATCATCTTACTGCAAATACAGACTTTTTTATGCGCTTAAGTAATTTTGTGGTAATCTCTTCGCAAGTGAATTTATTATAGAGTTTTAATACAAGAAATTTAACTGTCAACTTGTTCCATCTGCATGTCTTCATATGTTATAAACATGCAGGTTCTGAACTGCATGTAGTGGGTCTTCTCAAAGTTCGAAAACAGTGAATGAGCTTTAAACCATTTATACATGTCAGCGAAAATTTGATTGGCAGCTATTTCTAAATCTGTACTTAACTTGCTACTTATTACATTTTTGTGTCCTCTGCAAACAAAACAAACTTAGCATCTGGCAATGTAACAGATGAATGATCATTAATGTACACAAGAGAAAGCAATGGAGACCAGATGGAACCTTGAGGAACACCATATATGTACTTAATTCCTAGTCAGATGAAGAGCGACTGCTTACTTCACAGGTATTTAGTAACGACACCCTCTGTTTCCTATTAGATAGATAAGACTCCAACTGTTCCGCAGCATTGCCGGTGACACTGTAATATTCTAATTTACTTAAGAGAATGCTGTGGTTCACATAGTCAAAGACTTTTGACAGGTCACAGAAAATACCAGTAGCCTCTAATTTAATATCTAATGAATTAAGTATATTTTCACTGTATGTGTAAATAACTTTCTCTACATCAGAACCCTGAAGAAATCCGAACTGTGACTTGGACAATTTGTTATTTGCCGTCAGATGCTTAAGGAGACGCTTGAACACAACCTTTTCAAATATTCTTGAGAAAGCCGGCAAAAGTGAAATTGGTCGATAGTTTGATGATATCTTTTTACTCCCCTTCTTGTAAAGAGGCTTAACTTCAGCACGTTTTAACCAGTGTGGAAATGTTCTGCTGATAAGAGATTGAGTATTGCTTGATAAATGTCTATAGGATTTCCATGCTTCCCCAGCACTTTTCCTGACGTCACCTTCTACACACCTTCCCTTATGCCGTCGTCTCGATCTTTTATGATGTCTTCGAAGCCATAAATTTACATCCTTAGTCCTTGGACTAATGATTCTCTTTGCTCCGAGTTCCAGCCACTTCCATTTCATTTTAATTACAGTCGTCATTTATTCTTCCACCTCAGACTGTTCTGTGATCAGTGTAATTGTTTTTCCAGTATTTTCTCGTAATTCCCAACGAGTATCTACCAACTACTCGTAGAGCAGCAACAAATTGTAGCACAAAAATGTCTTTGCCTCAGTGTCAATCGTCAATATATGTAACGTGTTGACGAAATACTAAATCTGATTCAACACAATGACGACGGTTTCGAAAAGAAATTAATTACTGCTGCTGTCTGTGCTCATCTCTCTGAAGTGTATGATACCGAACGACTTACGACGGAAGTTTGTTAAATAACAAAGTATATTCGCGTGAGTGACGTGTTAAGAAGCGTGCTGTAGAATTGAAGCTGCTGCGTAACGCTCCAAGGGAAGAAAAGCAAATGGGAAACCAAATATATGGATTGACACATGGGAGTGTTCTTTCCCCTATTCGGTACAAGATGTATACATATGACGAGCCACACCAGCTGGAAATAAAACGTTTCATATATGCAGACGACACCACCAATGCTCCTCAAGGAAGAAGTCTCGAAGAAGTTGGAAAGAAAACTGACAGATGTTTTGGATATCTTATGGGTCGTAAATCATCTGCGAACTAATCCAGAAGAAGCTCAGGTATGTGCGTTGCAGCTGAGTAAGGGAGATATAAGAAAATAATTGGGAATAGAATGGAGAAAGTTTAGACTACACCACTGCACCAATCCAGAATAATTTGGAGCCAGCGTAGACGATACATTTAAAAAAAGCAAAAATATGTACAAGGAACAATATTATACGTAAACTAACTACATCTACATGGGGAACGCAGTTGAAGTTGTTCGATCATTCGCAATGACAGGAGAAAATGCGGTACCAGCGTGGCAGGCATCTTGCCACTCCAAAAATGCACATGCCGTTCAAATGAGGCTGCAGTGTAGTCACCGAGTATCTGAGGCTTGGAAATGTCTATCAGATTTACTCATTTGCGGCCATAGCACCACCAAATATCAGGCGCAAAATAGCCTATGAAACAGAGTGGTAAAAACAACAAACCAACCCACGGCACTTAATGTGTCACCAACAAACCGTTACAAGTGGTCTTTAAGCCAAGCTTTGTACAACGGACAGTTCCGCTAGAAGGCCCATCTGAGGCATGCCGCTTATCTCTACGGTTAGACTCTTCAAGATACAAACCTACATTCCAAAGAGGAAATCACACAGAAACAGCAGCCACTGCAGTATAGTACATGGAGAGGACTGAATAATTTAAGAACAGGCATCACAAAATGCTAGGAAAACATGGTTAAGTGGGGCTATTCTCAAAATGACCAGTGCGAATGCGGAAAAAACGCAGCCGATTGAAAATTTGCTCATGTGACCAGAGATGTGCCCCTAGACTTAGAACTACTTAAACCTAATTAACCTAAGGACATCACACACATCCATGCCCGAGGCAGGATTCGAACCTGCGACCGTAGCAGCAGTGCGCTTCCGGACTGAAGTGCCTAGAACCGCTCGGCCACAACGGCCAGTGAGGAAGCTATTCGCTTCCTGGCTCCAGCAACTTTTTATCTCGTCCACATGTAGTTTAGAGGGCGCAATGGGTTCTTCATTCAGGAAAGTGGGTTTTATCACCTCACTTAAATCAACATTCCGCTACCAGAACATTTACCTGAACACCGCTAATCATGTACAGCTTGTAGAAACTGGCCTAAAAATTTTTGAGCGTTTCTAGCTCTCTTACTAAAATTGATAGAAATCTAAATTAAACTGATTTCTACACAACTCTTTTAAATACATCCGCTACATGACAGAAAAAATGTTGTATTTAAAAATTATAACTCGTTGGTCTAAATCTGTGGAGAATAAGTAAATAAACTGTTTATGTCCCCACAGAAGAAGAGCGAGGCCAATTAATTTTACTTACCTAAATAAACATTAGTTTTACTTAATATTATGTAAGTCACAGAGAAAAAATACCTTATCTAGTATATATGCCAAATTACACTGAATCTACACAACTGTTTTAAATACATCAGCTACATGACAGAAAAAAATGTTATATTTAATATTTTAACTCGTTGGTCTAACTCTCTGGAGAATAAATAAATAAACTATTTTCACGTCTCCGCAGAAGAAGAGCGAGGTTTACTACATTTACTACATAAATAAACATTAGTTTTATTTAATATTTTGTAAGTTACAAATAAAAAACATCTTAAGTAAAACAAATTTATACTTGTACAAAAGAACTGAAGTGTTCGATGCATTACAGGCGGAGGTATTTCGCTTTTATGGCATCACTGGCAGGCGACAGAGTTCCCAAGCCACAGTGCAGTCGGATTACGGGAATGCCGACGGCGCCAGTTGAGTGCTTTTGTAGACATTTCTGGCTTGACAATAGAGTTGGGTGGTTTACATGACGTTATGGAAACAATTCATGATATTACGATGTAAGACAACGTAGCAAACGATGCCTCTAGGAGGTAGGAGCAATCAGACAAGTGCAATTATTGAACCAAACGAATTGTTCGGTGCTGGAGGAAAATTAGGGCTATCTTAAACTTCATGTCTGACTGGCTGAAACGATAAGGTTCGAACATTATGGAGCTATTCTTGATTAGCGAAATCAGCTATGTGGGAGTGGTGTTTCGTGGCGTACATGTGGGGATCTCTGTCACTCTGCTGATAGAAGAGCCGTATGTATTCTAATGCGGCATTTGTTTCCTTACAAGGTATAGAACTATGGTTCAAAGAGACTGACGGAGTTTCGACTCAAGAGCGTAGCAGGGAAATGATATCCGGCTTAGGATCTACTTATTGGGTAGATAATGTAGAGCGACCTCTGAAGAAGCGACTGATTTTTGTTCTATAACTAACTGTGCGGTAAACTGCTGCATATAACAGAAAACTTGTGAATGCTTTATGAATGCTTTGGCTGAAGATATTTAAGTGCGTAGATCTGAATAAAGCCACATTAAATGATTTTGTTTCTGCGGAAACTTACGCGTCCATACTTCTATGACTATGGACTCTTCTTTACATAATATTATTGTTCTCAGACTTCCCTTACATTTGAGTAAAGGCTTACTAAACTATAATGTTATTTCGGTGGAAACTAACTCTTTAGCCAACCGCTGTGACCGCTCAGTTCTAGGTGCTTCAGTCCGGAACCGCGCTGCTGCTACGGTCGCAGGTTCGAATCCTGCCTCTGGCATGGATGTGTGTGACGTCCTTAGGTTAGTTAAGTTTAAGTAGTTCTAAGTCTAGGGGATTGATGACCTCAGATCTCAAATCCCATAGTGCTTAGAGCCATTTGAACTAAGGCTTTTGTACTGATGTGACCGAGGAGACTCTTTTACTTAGTTACTGTTCTAAGACTTTTCTTTCCCAATATTGCAGAGTATTCACTGAAACAGGTAAGTGGAGACGTAAGTAGTCGATTACTTCCTGTCTAGACGTCGGGCAATACAGTCTTCTTTATAATGCTCTTTAGCGTCTAATTACAGCCAGGGAAGAAGTAATTCTTTCTCAAAAATGAAATGAGTACAATTATTTAATAACACTCGTTAAAGCGGTAACACAGGAGTGGTAACTAATAAATTTTTCTCCCATATCAAATCGAGGACGGTGAGTATTATTAGAATATTACAGAACGAATTTTCGCCATGCCGCCGAATGTGCGCTGATTTGAAATTTCCTGGCAGACTAAAACTGTGTGCCGGACCGAGACTCTAGCTTTGGGCCCCTGCCCTTTCTCCAGCAAGTACTCTACCGAGGTATTC
Source organism: Schistocerca gregaria (assembly GCF_023897955.1). NCBI lineage: Eukaryota > Metazoa > Arthropoda > Insecta > Orthoptera > Acrididae > Schistocerca > Schistocerca gregaria. The sequence continues at coordinate 309,527,824 of NC_064927.1, forward strand.
AAGAACGATTGGGAACCGATCTTCACAGCTCTCCTTCCACCAGTTCGTCTCCTCGTACCTTGGATTCAAAACAATTCGACAGATTTAGAAACGGGGGCAGTTATTTCAGATTTGTTTTTCTTATTCACCGTGGGATAATTAAAGCACTTTGAGGATTGTGCGTGTCGGACATCGTTAGGAACGTGTTAAGAGAGATTATTCTACGAACACACAGAGGAAAGGAGGATATCACTGTCGTTCTTAGATCCATATACAAGGTGTATCACAATTAGTAGCGAAAACCGTCAAGAGTAAGATTGTACGATAGTGGAAGCTATAATATTGCAGTAAACAGGCGTCCAAAAATGATGTGTTTGTAAAATAACTAGAATGTATGGTTAAGACCCGAGGCTGACTTGACTATGAAATGTTATCGTTGTTAATATTTACATTATCTGCTTACTACTTTTAATACGCTGGTATTCAAAACTTAAGAACGAAAGCAACTTTCACATTCTGTGTCAGTGCCAAGTAACGTAGAACGATGAATCTTGGACTAGACAGAGAACGAATTGCTTCAGTACAGAACAGTACAGCACAGTACAGAATGTCACTGAAAGAAATACGCAATGAGACGAACAGTAGTGGCACTTTTACCTAAAGACAATAATTACACTTAAGTCACTGCGGCTCATGAAAGTGCCCTGGGCGTTACAAAAGGTGGGGTGTGGTTCTTAATAGGGTGCGTGATCGCTACGGACGGCAGTGCATCCACTGTAACGTATCCTCATGTTGGCTACAAGGCTGATGAGGAGTTCTTGAAGTAGTGCATCGCATTCCTTCACAAGCGCTGTGAAGTCAGCTGGATGGGTGTTGGTGCATGTGGACATGCCGTAATATGCCTCGTAAACGCGTCCCAAACGTACTCGACGGCATTTCCGTCGGGTGAACAGGAGGCCAATCCATTCGCTGGACAGGCTCCCGTTCCGCCAGCTGGTCTACCTACGCTGTTCTAAGGGGTCACTCATTGACATCCATAAAAATGGAGTCAGGGGTGAATTCACCCGCTGAAAAGACACACATTGGGAGGTTGTACAGTGTCACAATACCGTGTTCAGTGATTTGGAGGTGATTAAGTCCATGCAACATATACGTCCCCATACATAACACCTGGACCACCAAAACGATCGTGATCGACAATGTTTCTGGGTGCAATACGTGTTTCCACCTCTCTCAATATGACGGTACGTCCAGCATTGTCAAAAAATGATCGTTTTGGTGGTCGAGCAATTAAGGTGTGGGGTGGAATAAAGTTGCATTATCCAAATGGTTCAAATGGCTCTGAGCACTATGGGACTTAACATCTGTGGTCATCAGTCCCCTAGAACTTAGAACTACGTAAACCAAACTAACCTAAGGACATCACACACATCCATGCCCGAGGCAGGATTCGAACCTGCGACCGTAGCAGTCGCGCGGTTCCTGACTGAGCGCCTAGAACCGCTAGCCCACAGTGGCCGGCCATTATCCAAATCTTTGAACGCGGTACGCCTACAGGCCAACGTCAATGAGACGCTGTACTCCTTCCCCATGTTCTTCTTTCCATATGTGCAGTCGGCCTTGACTTCACTTTTATGGGCAACAATGCGCGACCGCGTAGAACAGCGCAGTCTGAGGAGCTTTTGGAATACGAGTATATTCTGCGAGTAGACTGGACTGCTCATTCCTTCGACTTAAAATCCCATCGAGCATGAATCGGGTGCGTTGGGGAGACGCGCTGCAGGACGTCCACATACACGAACTGCCGTCCAAAGGTTTTCAAGCGCGCTAGTGGGGGATGGGACGCTCTGCCACAAGAACGTTTTAACAGTATCGTGGTCAGCATGGGAACACGCTGCAGAGGATGCACTGACGTCGAAATGGTTACACGTCCTACTAAGGACAACACCCCACCTTTGGTGATGTCCAGGAGATCATCACGAATAGCGGTGACTTCGCTGTAAATACTGGTTTTGTATAAAATCGTTATTTCTGTTCATCTGAACGTGTTTCTTTCAGTTACTTTCTGTGGTTTAGTGCAGCAGTCTTTTCTATGTATGATCCAAGATTCCTCTTGCTGTGTAAGCTACTTTCGTCCTTAAGTTTTGCACACTAGTCTGTATAATTTCGCTTGTTGTCGGCAAATCTAAGAAGGCAAAAATACTAGGTTCGCCTCATTGAATATTAAGAATTTGTACACTAAACCCTCCAGAAAATTGAAATATTAGACTCATCGTAAAAAAGTAACCCCTTAATTTCCAAGACGAGGAAGTAGATTTTAGAGAAAAGCACGTTCAGGAACTGTTTGTCGAACTGTTATAAAACATTGACTCTCTCAGTTAAAACTGACACACTTCATCCTACTCATTTACATTGTTCAAGCTTTCAATTTACACAGTTTTTAATTTATTCAATTAATATCGTATTTTCTTCTCATTGGGGACTTCTGCTATCATGTGTAGATGGCGGGCGGAAGCTTCACCATGATAACCACATCTGCATCATACTCCGCGAGCCACCTAATGGTGTGTAGCGGGCGGTACTTTCGGTACCGCTGTCTGATGCCTCCAACCCTGTTCCACTAGCGAATAGTGCGTGGGAAGAATGATTGTCGGTAAGCCTCTCTATTGCCACTAACTTCTCGAATTTTCTCCTCGTGATCAATACGCGAGATGTATGTGGAGGGAAGTAATATATTGTCTGACTCTTCCTGAAAAGCACTGTCCCGAAATTTCAATAGTAAATCCCGCAGTGATGCACAACACCTCTCTTGTAACGTCTGCCAGTGGAGGGTGTTTAGAATCTCCGTAACGCTCTTTCACCAGCTAAACGATCCCGTGACGAAACGCGCCGCTCTTCGTTCGATCTTGTATATCTCCTCTATCGGTCCTACCTGATAGAGGTTCCAGATAGATGAACAATACTCAAGAATCGGGCGAAGAAGCACCTTATAAGCCACTTCTTTCGTGGATGAGTCACATTTCCTTAAGGTTCTTCCGATGAATCTGAGTCTGGTATCTGCTTTTCCCACTATCTGATTTATGTGATTCCACTGAAGGTCGCTGTGGATAGTTACACCTGGATATTTTGCGACATGCGCTTTCTCCAGCTGTTTGCCATCAATAGTGTAGCTGTACAGTAGTGTATTTCTTTTCGTATTCATGCAGAATATGTTACATTTATTTACGTTCAGGGTCAACTGCCAGAGTCTGCACCAATCATCAATTCTCTGCAGGTCGTTCTGCACATTCTTACTATCTTGTGGCGCTGCTTCTTTGGTACAGGTAACTGCATCATCTGCGAAGAGCCTTAAAGAGCATCCGACGCTTCCTAATAGATCATTTATATATACTCTAAACAGTGACGGTCCTATCACATTTCCTTATGGTACTCTGGATGCTACCTTTACATCTGTCGATTTTGTTCCGTTAAGAGCGACGCGTTCAGTTCTATATGCAGTCGCAAGTCTGCACCGATACTCCGTAAGATCGTATTTTTTTCATTAAATGGAAATGAGGGACGGTGTCATTTTCACGCCATCCAGCCTTTGACAAATGAGAATTCTCCGTGCTGTTCGGCTCTGTGGGTCACTGAACAGAATCAATATTTTAGTATTTATCGTAATTTATATTATCTTTTCTCTGTAGTGTAAATAAGTTTTATAGTTCCTGATCTCCCGTCAAGAAAATTAATGTTAAATTTTCAGAAACCCCTTACGGTTTGTAGACGATCTATATAGTTTGAAACCGGTCATCACTAATATATTAATAAATTATCTACTCATTTGAAATACAGACTGATGTTTTCTTTATAAATGAATTTAAATCGCTGTATTCCGACTATTTTGTCAAAAATCCTTCTGAATAATACTTTTAAGACCTTCTCGTTTAGTACACATAAGCCGTAATAGCATACACTGGAATGTAATTTATCGATCTGCGATATTTGTTTCGTAAAGTAATATCGAGTTTAGTGGCTCAGCTAGTGGAGATACCAGTAAAAAGAAATGGGAACCCAAGGAAACTAATTTGCATAAGTTGCTAGAAACGCTGGCACCGAAAAAGCTTGTGGCGATGAGTGATGCATTGCAACTGAAGACGCCCTTGTTTGTCCTTGGTCACCTGCGTGTGAGTCTCGTTCTCAGGTTAGCCGTGCACGCGATGTTACGTGTCGTCTGTGACAGTCACCGTCAACACACCGTGACAAATGCCAAAAAGTTCGAAGGCAAAAATAAATCATATAATTTGCAAACATTTGAGGCGTTTCAGCTTCTTCAGTTCGCATTGATGGGAGATAAAACGATTTCTCTTGATTTCTTCATTCCAGCATATTCAAAGCAGATTTCGTATAAAGTTTGACCTATCGCGACCCATCATCGTTAGGCGCTTGTCATTCATAATTAAGTGCAAACCTGAGACACACATATACGAGTGGATCTCGTTGTTGGATAAGCTTGTCAGTCCGAAATGACTATTACTGGACTGCACGTGGTCAAGTAGAGCCCCCAAGGAACAGACGAACTCAGGCAAAGACTATACAGATTTTCCGCTAAAATTTCAGTACGTGGTAAATACACTAAACCGCCAAAGAAACTGGTATAGGGATGCTTATACAAATACAGAGCTATGTAAACAGGCAGAATACGGTTCTGTGGATGGCAACACCTATATAAGACAACAATTGTCGGGCGCAGTTGTTAGATCGGTTACTGCGGCTACAATGGCAGATAATCAAGATTTCTGTGAGTTTGAACATGGTGTTACAGTAGGCGCACCAGTGATGGGACACAGCATCTCCAAGGTAGCGATGAAGTCGGGATTTGCCCATACGACCATTTCACGAGTGTACCATGAATACAGAAATCCGGTAAAATATCAGATCTCCGACAACAATGCGGCCGGGAAAAGATCCTCCAAGAACGGGACCAACGATGACTGAAAAGAATCGCTCAGAGTGACAGAAGTGCAACCATTCTACATATTGTGCTCTTACGGATTTATGGACAGCCCTGCAGGATCATGGTGTCAGTTCCCTCCAGCACTACTTCAGACATTAGGCGAGTCCATCCCAAGTTGTGTTGAGGCATTTCTGCATTCTCGCGGGGGCCATGTACGATATTAGGCAGGTGTACCAGTTTCTTTGCCTCTGCAGTGTATGTCTCACTTTTCGTTTGCATAAAATTTGTAGTATAGCTCAGTATATGTACACATACAACTGTATATATAATTATAGACAAATAGTGTAGTGTAATTTCAGCCCATGGATTATGCATGAGGAAACCTGAATAAAAGGCAATAAATTTACATTACATCTGCCACTGTTTAACTTCAAGTTTTTTTCTGATGGTGGGAATCCGCTTGTCGCGGGGGCTAAGCATGTCATTGACTGCCAAAAGAAAGATTCAGGAATAAACACACACCTAACGTTGTTTCAAATGTTGCGGAATTAGAAACCAGTTGAACTGTGAGACCATAATGAAATCTATTTATATTTATTCTTAGGCCTGCAAACTGAGACCCCATAAAGTAGTATCTCAAATCCAGAACGCCCATGGATATACTCATCTCTCTGTCGTTTTTTTCTTTGCTCAGGGTTGCAGGTTCACGGATAGATGTGATGTTTAAGGTCATTTGAATGGCTTCAGTAACAAACAGAGACACTGTGTATTGTTCATTGTTATGAGCTTTTAACACAAAAAGAAAGCACGTCTCTTCTGCGCTGTACCACAGCCGCAATCGGTGCTGTCACGATGTTAATACTGAAAGACTAGTATACAAAGAGTCATCTGAAGCTCTCTGGCCAAACCACTGTGACATATATTTTCATTTTTATAAATGTAACTACAAAGAAGTGTCTAGTATAAATCCTACACAGAAAAATGAATGTTCTCAAAAGCGTTCGACTTAAATGTGGGTGGTTATCGAATCCTAGACTGAACTTTGGTTAATTTGACCTTAAGGAATGAACTGCCAAGTTAGATTACGAATATTCAGTGACAGTGTACAGATCGTTAATGAATTATATTCAGAGCTTCTATTGTCGTGATATTAAATAAATACCCTGGTCTGATTGTATCTAGCGAATGAAATATTTTCTATATGGTCCAAAAATGACAGAATCATGTTATATCTAGGTTCAGGACTATCAAATGAGTAATTATTATCTCATTATATAGTAACAGTCGGAGCCAGATATAGTACTAACTCTATTTAGACTGTTTATGCTTCTCCGCTTCGTAGTATTGATTTACGTGAAAATGAGAAATCAAACTTCTGGCTCGTATTAGCACTGAATAGAACTAAGGATAGAGAGTAGCACTATTGTGGCTCACGTCACTCTACAAAAAGTGCCGTAACTCACAGAAAGACCGAAACCCTCATGAAAGGCAGCTACTTTTATAATGGCAGCTGATGAAGTCATTCTTACAGCGTCATCCAACCCCTACATCAGAATTACAAAGTGTTTTTTTTAACGAAATAACCGTTTAAAGAGTTTCAAATGACACTGAAGACCAATTTTCAGCAGCTGTCAGTGAATCAAGAGAGAATTCACATGTTGCCCATCTTGTGGGCATGAAAATCATATATATAATATTTTAATTGAACTGGGTTGACATGGAGACAAAAGGACTAAATCCACTCAAAAACGTAATCACTACAAATACGTCAAAATAAAAACCAAACAAAATTATTTTGAGCGCTCCCAACGACTATTTGTCTAGAAGCAAAATGAAAATATATCAAGCAAATATTATTTAGCTAGATGGGGGACAATAACCAGCACGACTGCCTTTCTTGTATCTTTGTTCGTTACGAAGAAATGAACAGCAGTTCATCTTTTTAAACGGCACCCTGAATTTTTTATTGGGTAATCCACTTCATCTCCACAAGCTCTGCTAAAAAAAGTGTATCACGTAAACGCGATGTTATTAAAAATGCAATCCAAAACTGACTTTGATCCTCCTGCAGTAGCACACAGTGCAAATTTCCAACTAACGTAAGTCGTTTACTTGCCGGCGCTGAAAGTGAACAAATAGACTCACAACGAAAATGCACACCGGTTAATTAGTAAAACGTCTTCAGCTGGAGATCTGTATGAGTACAGTCTACACCAACAAAGAGAAGATAAGAGTGCCACTAATCTATGGGAAATGTAAGTTAGCAGAATAGTAATTGCAATATTGTTTCCGCATTTATAATACGGATAAAAGGAGTACGGTACAGTAGTACTTGTAAACAGTTTGTTGTGTACAGCCGAAGTAGTCCTTGACTAAAAATTGTGCCTTCGTAACTTTTCCTTTAACGCGTTTGCAGGTAGGCTGAAGAACTCTACACGGAGCGATAGCTTGAGAGGAGCCCATTTCACCAGCGGATCCTCTCGTCTTCTTATAATGTTACAGGAAGAGATAAGTTCCAATCCCAGGCAACGCAATCTCATAGAACTTGCGAAGGTGAGGGTCGATTATCTGGAGTGGTCAAGATAATTCGAATTCCATGTCTGTATATTTGATTGGTTTGGGTTAGATGGTTACAAATCTGGACTCGGATATTGTCAAGTTAAGTTACCAATAATTTAATTAACTGAGATTCATGAAAAAATTGTCTTTTAGATGAATCAAGTTACCTCTTCCGAGGTATATTGACCCCGTACATTGACTATGATACCTCAAATGCAGTGAAAGCAACGGCAGACTGTATCACTGACTCGGTCCAGCACACCACGTTGCGGTTCAAACTACGAAAATCAGTCGCGGAGAATAATACTTCCAGTTCCTCTTAGCAGCTATAATTTTGACAGTGCGTTTCATTCGTTGTCTTCTTTCTGGGTAAAAAATTTCAGGGTCGTTTTCGACATGTCTTATTGGGTCATTTCCTTGTAAGTTTGTAAACAGTCTGCATGCCGCTGTGGTTAAAGTACACCGTCCATGACAAAATGACGCTGTCCACAACTGGCTCCGAGGCAACTCTGGTACATCAGGGGCAATAGATGACAGGGGCGAAAGACGGCTGCCGAGATGTGTACGGGCAAACAGACGTACAACGTTTGAGCTACTGACCGCCCAGAAGAGACAAGAAGCTACCAACAGCATCTGCTCTATGAGCGTTCAGGGAACGTTGCTGCGTATAAGCCTCCACAGCACGCGCCTGGGTTATACACTCATGATGACTGTTGTTCATAGTTGGCAAAGGATGGAATTTACACGCCAGTACCGCAACTGTATATTATTATTACTTCATTAGTTTGGACAAGAAGAGAATATAAGCTTTTGAAATGTGGTGCTACAGAAGAATGCTGAAGATTAGATGGTTCAAATAGCTCTGAGGACGATGAGACTGAAAATCTGAGGTCATCAGTCCCCTAGAACTTATAACTACTGAAACATAACTAACCTAAGGACATCACACACACCCATGCCCGAGGCAGGATTCGAACCTGCGACCATAGCGGTCGCGCAGTTCCAGACTGAAGAAACGCTCGTCCACTCCGGCCGGCGAAGATTAGATGGGTAGATCACGTAGCTAATAAGGAGATTTTGAACAGAATAGTGAGAAAGAAATTTGTGACACAACCTGAATAGAAAAGGTTGATAGGACACATATTGAGACACCAAGCGGTCATCCATTTAGTACTGGTGGTAAGGGGGGGGGGGGGATAAAATTGTAGAGGGAGACCAACAGCTGAATACAGTAAGCATATTCGAAAAGCATGTAGGTCGCAGTAGTTATTCGGAAATGAAGAGGCTTGCAAGGATGGATGAAGTAGTATGGAGAGCTGCATCAAGCCTGTCCTCGTACTGAAGACCAGAACAGAAACAACAACACGGCATCTGTACGTTCATGGGCTGATGACAGATGTCCTTTTCAGGTGAATCACGTTTTATGCTTCATCGAACAGATGACCACTGAGTTCTAGAGCGTGAAATGTTTGAAATTAACAACCGGCAACCAGAAGGGAGCGTTATGGTCTGGGGAACGTGTTTTTGGCATTCCCTGAGTGATCTCGTCATCCTGGAAGGTACTTTGGTCCTCGGAGAGCAAGTCCACCGTGCATGCAGTTTGTTTTTTCTCGGCACGATGTCATCTACCAGCCATCCAATGAAACGGGTCACACACTTCACAACGTACGCGCGTGGGCGAAGAGTACCGGGATGAGTTTTCCTTACTCCTTCGGCCATTGAACTCTCCGGATTTAATCCCAATCGAGAATCTGTGGTATCACCTCTATCGGTCCGTTCGTGCCATGGATCTTCAAATGATAAACCTAGCTCAGCTGGCCACCGCACTCGAGTCGGCAAGGCTCCAATTCCTATCGGTACTTTCCAGATCCTCACTGACTCTCTTCCTGCACGCGTCGCGCTGCAAAAGGTCTATATTCAGGCTTTTGACAGACTGTAACGTCTCCCTTCCCTTCTATCGACAATGTTAGAAATATATGACCGTGTAAGCACGTGCCTAAGGAATTGGGATGAAATGTTGAAAAAGGCTATCGTTCCGAAGATTAAATATAAAGTCGATAAATGAGGGGGAGGTTAACAACAAGATACCTTCTAGGACAACTTATTCCGCCTACTTAAGTACTGTAGAATTTAGTATGGTTGTTCGAAAGGTTTGTGCCATCATTCTCGTACTGTGCCAACGAGAAGGGGTACCACTTGGACCAGAACAGAATAACAAGAGTTACTGAAATAATCATAGCTAAAAGAAATACGGTCGCCAGCCCAATCGGGCAAAATTTCTGTTCGGAAGGTGAATTAATGAGCCGAACAGTCAATGTCAAGAATTACTCGAACACGCGCGGAAACAGAGGGCTGCATGCACATTAGCAAAAACATTTACGTAATAAAGCGAGAAAGAGAATAATTTGCACTCGAAATACCGTTAACTAATAGAGCTGAAATTTTGAAAACATTTAAGATAACACTTAGATTAATGGTTACTTACTGTTATAAGTGACAATGGCGCTACGTCACAATAACGTCTACTATTTTCATGTGAATTTTGGAAAAATGGCAAAAAACAATTAAAAGAAACTCTATTGACTTCTGATCAGAGAAGTAGAAATTGATAATTACTGTACCAAAAGGTAATTATTATACTTCAGCACGACTGCAAGTCAAAATGTGAACCAGAACAAATTACAATAATCACTGATATTTGCATTCAATCATTAATTCTAGTTAGTGCTTTTGTTCATAGTGCCAAGAATAATTTGAATTTGATCAGTTGATTTACTCTTTGCAACAATTAGATCGCCTCAGATTAAAGTTCAAGTTTAAAGTTAGTGAGACTGAAATTACTGAATGCTTTAAGTTCAAATCTTTAATCTAACTAAATCATTTAGTTCAAAAGCAAAATTAACTGGCACTGCAATTTTCATTTTTCATAAACGGTACTCGGATTATTGTAACAATAGGACAGGACAGGAACCTACTTGGTGAATGATGTTAGGAGAATCACCGGTAAGCAGTTTTGATTAAACTACCACAATTATTCAATCGCAAAACACCACAAAGCTGAGTAACACCGCTACAAAACTAGTTGACAATAAGCTGTGACACAGCAATCTTACTTCAGTCCATTCTCGCCTTGACGTAGTTGCTGACGACGATACTGCTGCTGGCTCCTTTCCATGATAATTAGCGAGTACGGGAGTTACTGGCAATGATATTGGCGTGGAGAGTTCTTGATGTTGCTGTAGCCAATATTTCCACCGCCCACGCTCATCACTTGCCACGTGCCGCTTAACAATCACTCCTCCAGTACAGTGCATGCCATCCATGCGTCTGCACTTCACCAAGTCTCACACCAGAGTTCTCTCTCTGTGTAGCGCGCGCTCTGAAGTAACATCCTCCTGCGTCCAGAGACGTCGCTACCCAAACGATACTTATTCGTTGACAAAAATCTAACGTTTCCCTAACATTCCCTCAGCGATTACTCAGCTATATTTACATAATATACATAATTGATTTTACAGCAAAATAAACAAGTTAATTCATACGTCGTGTACATATAAATTTACATAAAGATAAAAGCGTGGTCTAAGTTTCATCGAGCTGTGTTACTTGGCAGTGACAAATCATGTGGAAGTCACTTTTGTCCTTAATTTTTGCGCTCCAATATAGAATGAATGTTTGCAACACGATAGATTGGCAAAATAGTGGAGACTTCAACCTTATAATATCACGACCTGTAACAATGCACAAAAAGTCACGTTCAACGTCGAAGCAACTGTTACAACTGCACAAAATATTGCAGGCAGAAGCCTTGAGTTATACGGAGTCGGTGTTAGAGGGAAGAAGCCCTTGTGCTCCGTCCCCGGGTTTCCGCACAGCACGGGCACGCCCTCGCAGCAGCTCGGCCAGCGCGCACGGCCGGCTGTATCGGGTTACGAACAGAAGTTCGCCGGTCAGTATCGGCTTCCCGCACAGCAGGTGACGCGCCGAGCGCTGCAGCTTCTAGCGGCCACGCCTCACGAAGCCTGCGGTTTCGCGGTCAGATACCCGATAGCATTTTACCTCTGGTACTGTCCCTGACACTGGCTGTGTGTAATTGCATACCCTCCCGTCACATCGGTGGGCGTGTCCCGGAGCTTTTACAACAATATGTTGGCTCCTTGCCAGCTGCAGCCGTCTCTCAGGTCTGCAGTGCTACTTGGTCGTCAAGGTGCTCCTGTGGTTACCATAGGGGACCGTCGACGTGGAACTTCTGAGTTCGCTTCAGTAATTACCTCAAATTATTATGTGAAAACTTGCTTCAAATCGGTTTCGGGTGTTGAGAGATAATTGCATTCAAATAACTGATAGTTGTTAAGAGCAATTTCAAACTTCTGACGTTCGGCTAGAAACAGACACAGCGCCGACGCCTTGTTATCGTTGCTAGAAAACGAGTTAATATTTATACCAGTACCACTCCGACATCCGATGCTCGTGACATTACCTGTCGCCAACTGGATGTGACAAACCAACACCTGTTAACGTGCATGACGAGATGTTAATCGCTTGGTTTAAACTTGGAGGCTGTGTACCTCGTTAGGACTGGCCCACCATCATGATTAGTTAGATTAAGCCCTGATTTACCGAGTCTATGCCCTGTTATATTAATTTTTTGACACAAAATTCAATTTTGTATCTCCATCTGACCACGAGAAAGTAAAAGAATGAGTCAAGCTAGTATACGCATATAGAATATATGCTCAACGTGAAATAGATACTTATAACTTGTGTAACTAAGCATCAAATCACGTGTATCCACTGTTACAGGCATCTCAAATTGACAGAGCGAAAATTTGCTTAGCTTGAAGCTAAAATGGTTCAAAAAGTTCTAAGCACTATAGGACTTAACATCTGAGGTCATCAGTCCCATAGACTTAGAACTACTTAAACCTAAATAACCTAAGGACATCACACACATCAATGCCCGAGGCAGGATTCGAAACTTCAACCGTAGAAACAGCGCAGTTCCGGATTGAAGCACCTAGAACCGCTCGGTTAAAACGTCCGAGCTTGAAGCTAAACACGATTCTATGGGATGATCTCCCTTGATTGTAATCACAATACTTTAATACGCACATCGTCTAGTACAGAAAACACCTCATCAAGGTAATTGAATACTAATTAGCTCAAGGACAAAATCCGCACGTACTACTGTAAAAGCTAAAGCCCTCACTACCCTTTTCTGCACAAATTTTTGCATAAAAATATCGATATAAGTATTATAAAAATTTACCACAGCAAATTGTTGCTCCGGCGTCACTGGTGACTCCTTTCATATGCTGAAAATTTATACACGGAGAAAGTGGGATACTTACATTACTAATTCTTGGGATCAACTGTGCCTAATCAAATTATTTCATCACCTGTATAATTATTTCATTACCTGTATCGTAAATGGTTACTGAATTGACAAATGTGGATGTTGACGTCAGGTATGACCAAGATGGCATCACAGAAATTGTACTTCGACATTACACATGAGAGTTAAATAAATGACTGGTCAGAACATAAATGAGTAACTACAAAACTGAACTGATACTCTGGATTAAGCTCAAAATAAACAAACTGTAGATACACACTACGTGGACTTTACAATACGCAGGAACATAAATCGAATTTCTATAAATCACAGAAATTCAAATTTTGCACGCAAGTCTTCCAGTACTGCATTAAATTTCTTGAAGTGCAGTAGAGAATGGTGGAGTTGAGTGCATAAAGCATTAGGGTGAATAAGTACGATACAGTCCTGTAACCAGTTTTCAGTTACGAAGCGTAACCAACCTCCGAGCTTCTGTAATAACACGTGACTAACTACAAGACCACACTCGGAATTCATCACCATTTCATCGCATGAAATGAAGACAGTTTAAATGTGCAAAATACTAACACGTTGTATATTATTACCCAGTGCAAATAACTGTAGCGTTTTCTCATTTGCTATCGCTGGATTACAGCTCATGGCCGCCACGACCAAAACCAAATAGGTACAGGGTGACCCAAAAGTCCGTTAAGATTTGAAAATTCAATTGCTCACAGAATCATGTAGACAGAGAGGCAAAAATTGACAAACATGCTTGAAATAACAGGGTGTTTTATTAAAACCAAAGAAACAGATGCTGGATGACAAGGAAGCAGCAAATCTGGCCAAGAATGTTTGGACCAGCAGAAGAAATCCTCCATGTAAAACACTATGTGGGGTCCTACACGTGTTGTTCACCCTCCACAAGAAGGCGCTACAGGTTCGTTGGCTGATTTGGAGGAAGGGAACAAACAGCGAGTTCATCGATCCATCGGCTTAGGGAATGATGGGGAAGGAATTCGGCCTTTGACCTTTCAAAGGAACCATCCAGTCAGTTGCCAGGACGCTACAGATTGAGAGAAATGTCACCACGAATAGACTACTCAAACGTTGGAGGAAAACTTGTCTGATTTAAAAAAAAAAAAGAAATACACTTATCTTGTGCTGTATTAATTTTCAACGCAATAATCCTTTTATTATATACTATTAAGTTAGAAATATATAGCCATGTTTCATTAACTAGTGCATTCTTTTACATTTTCTAATAATAATAATGTATTTAACTGTCACCGGTGTAGTCATCTTGCCCCTTAGTCAAAGACATCTCACACCCGTACTGGAACGAGGTGAAGCTGTAAAACTGACAAAATAATTTCTGCTATATTAAAGCAAAAAATCGCCACTTTACGTAAAATAGTAAAGAAGATAATACAGCTACCTCAAAAAACCAGTTGATTGCAAATTGTCAATTGTTAACAACGTCCACTAGCACTGGCTTCCCCTATGTGCAAAGTATATCCACCATTTTCGACTTAACGAATTCGACAAATATCCATGAAGGGGGTTATACATGCGTCGTAAACTCATTCTCGGCTGCAAGTGTGAATCCTAATATTAAATAGTTACGAAGTTACGAAGCTCGGAATATGAAACTATATACCCTGATTTTATTAAACGCCTTTAATTCTTAGCACCACTTCCGGTGGTTGAAAATTTCAAATGAAATATTCTATAACTGAGTTTGCTGACAATTGAAAAGTCAAGAAATGTGTCTACCAAATAGTAACAAGTATGGCTCGTATCTGAGTTGTCACAGGCACGGCAAAGTGCCTCGGTCGACGTATGCACAGCTGTTGCATCAACGTTCTACATTTGAGTAAACAGCTGACTGGCTCATCACACACGTAGCAACACACTCACAGAGGTGACATGCTTGCCACGTTATCCGACAGTACGATGGATTATACTACGCCTTTTTAGTCTGTATGTCATTTATGAAGAGTTTTTGACGGAGTGCGGCATATATCGTTTTGGGCTGGTACTTCCTCTACGAGGGATAATAAATTTCGTAGCAAAAATGTGGCGCAATTGTCTCGTGAGTTAGCTTTGCTGAAGTGAAAGCTTTTGACCTTCCTTCTCATGCCTTGCGGTGAACCAATTTTTTTTGTCTTTAAGACATTAGACTGGTGTTCCAAACGATCGATTTTGAAATACATTTCCTGCCATCTGATTTACGGTACATGCTGTTTCTCCAAGTGACATCAGGTAAATGTCGAGAAGGCTTCTGCAAATTATCCGCAGACGATACTTGTTTCTTGTCTTTATTGGATTTCAATCCCCCCCACGGAGGAAGGGGGGCTAGCAACAGCGTAATATGCTGCTCTATAGCCTACAGGAAAGTTTAAAAAAATAATGAGAATGGAAAGAAACAAGGAAAAAAGGCTATAAAACGGTGACATTGTAACAAACTGTAAAATAGGCGGAAAGTTGTGGAATTTAAAATATGAAAACACTGCGGCGACGATGCAGATGAAGACACACAAGAAGTAGACAGGCACAATTAAAAAAAACAAGGTGACCGTCTGGTTTCTGTTCGCACGAGAGAAAAAGGACAACTAGCGACACTATGGCGGCCGTTCGCAACACTGACAGGGAACGCACAACATTGAACACTTACTTACAACAGCACTATACAGGGGACACGGCGACAGATTGGGGGGGGGGGGGGGGGAGGGGGGAGAGGACTCAGACCTATGACGGGGAAAAGGAGAAGAGGAGAGGAAAAGAAAAAAGGGGGAGCCGATGGAGGGAAGGGACATAGACAAAGGGGGGTGGGCGGACACGAGAAGGAGTGGGAAAGACAATGGAAGGGAGAGCAGAAATGACTTGGGGAAGAGAAGGGAGGCAGAGAGAGGGTAGGTGGGAAAAAACAGGATGGAAGGGGGGAAAGAGGTAGCACAGGGAAAGGACAGAGGAAAGGAAGGGGAAGTGAGGAACAGAGTTGATAGGAGGGATAAATGGAGGGAGAGAGGTCATCATCTGGGAGGGTGAGTTGACGGAAGCCACCTAGGGAAAGGAGATGAAGGGTGTAGAGGTGAAGGTTAGAGAGGACACAACAGTGAAGGCACTGCAGAGGGCTGGGGTTGGAGAGGAGAGGAGCAACCAGGGGATGAGGAGGATGAAGGTGGCGGGAGGTGTAGAGAATGCGGATATGTTCAAGGAAAAGGAGCAGATGGGGGGAAGGAATGAGGTCATAGAGAGGATGCACGTGGGAGACAGGAGGCATATATGGAAGGCGAGGCGGAGTGCATGGCGCTCGAGGATCTGGAGGGACTCATAGAATTTGGGGGTCGCAGGCGATTTCCTGCTCCATACTTATTAAATTCTAGGTAGTGCCTCGCCTCTTAAGGACTTCGACGTTTAACTCTAATCTTCCTTTATTGCACATTCTTGATGCACATATATCCTATTAGCAGATAAAATGGTAATACATAATTCACTAACAAGGAACCCTTGAGAGAGAGGTCGCAAAAGACCAGTTATGCTTACGGCATTCGACGCCACACACACAGTGTCTACCAAGCAACCACAATATTGGCTACTAAAGGCAACAGGGGATGCTACTGGAGGTATCCAACTGTGAGCATATAAAATGACGATAGTTGGTGGAGGTGTATTTAAGCAACATCTCTGTTGCTCTCCTGAGCAGCTGACGTTCGTTTAGTCACAACACCTGATTCTTTCACTGCCACTACATCATGCTTGTAAATCCTACTTTTAAATTTAGTTTCATGTCATGTATTCTGAACGCTACTACTATTAATAGACTTCCCTCTAAATCCAATCTGTATTTATATTTCTGTATAAATGATCTGAGGGTGGTCATATTCTACCATTCAAATAAATATTTTTTTGGAGTCAATACTGTTTTTTATCCATATTAATCAATTTATTTGCATCACTAATGGGTGGTTGTGTAATTGCAGATTGCCATGCTAATTCCTGCCCATGGAGGTGTATTCGTATTGTTTTGGTTCTGACAGTTTCGGCGAATAAGGCATTAACTTCTGTCGTCCTCTTATTTTTCAGCACAATTCGCTTCATTGATGCGAACACACATTCGTTCACGTTGACTTAGCGGATGATGTTTTTCTACTTCCCTGTATTCTGAAACGCGCCCTTTGTAGACAGCCTGACGTTTCGTTGTTACTATGCACATGTATTAATTCACTAGCGTGATATGCAGATTTTCTTCTTCTAGGTGTAATGTATGCGTTATATGTGGTTTGGTTCATATTGGGTAGGAATGACGATTTCTGAGGTTATCCTTTCCCATTTTTGTTATGTGTCTTTCTGCAGTGAATCTCTGTGTGGTTAGTGGGCAGTGTGTGGCAGTGCCCCAGCGCCGTACCATTCTGCTCATTCAGTGGACAGGCGGCTGGTGTTGTTTGAGAGGATTAACGTCTCCGCGAACTGCCCGTGACCGCAAGCATAGTGATGGGGGCGACCTGAAATCAGTTGTGAACAGCCAGCGACTCCGGGGCAACCACCGTGATACGATAGGTTCATGATGTGGGAAGCGCACAGCAGCACCGCTACAGGCCAACTTTTGCCAGTGTCGTTATTAAAAGGCATTCCACGAGGAATTCTGAGGAGAAAACCAGGCAGGTTCCTATTAGCCGGCGTTCGCTAACTGAACGAACTGTGTCTTACTATTCGTCGGAACAAGCAACTTTCCGAAAGGGATCATGTAATTCTGTATAATGAGCGCACCACTTTTTTAAACCAGGGTGGCCATTGGCCAAGATAGAGACTGTTCTTCAGGTTTCCCCAAGTATAATTTTGTTGGCATCGTGAGGGCAGAAGAGGCAGAGTATATATACACTCCTGGAAATTGAAATAAGAACACCGTGAATTCATTGTTCCAGGAAGGGGAAACTTTATTGACATATTCCTGGGGTCAGATACATCACATAATCACACTGACAGAACTACAGGCACATAGACACAGGCAACAGAGCATGCACAATGTCGGCACTAGTACAGTGTATATCCACCTTTCGCAGCAATGCAAGCTGCTATTCTCCCATGGAGACGATCGTAGAGATGCTGGATGTAGTCCTGTGGAACGGCTTGCCATGCCATTTCCACCTGGCGCCTCAGTTGGACCAGCGTTCGAACTGGACGTGCAGACCGCGTGAGACGACGCTTCATCCAGTCCCAAACATGCTCAATGGGCGACAGATCCGGAGATCTTGCTGGCCAGGGTAGTTGACTTACACCTTCTAGAGCACGTTGGGTGGCACGGGATACATGGGGACGTGCATTGTCCTGTTGGAACAGCAAGTTCCCTTGCCGGTCTAGGAATGGTAGAACGATGGGTTCGATGACGGTTTGGATGTACCGTGCACTATTCAGTGTCCCCTCGACGATCACCAGAGGTGTACGGCCAGTGTAGGAGATCGCTCCCCACACCATGATGCCGGGTGTTGGCCCTGTGTGCCTCGGTCTTATGCAGTCCTGATTGTGGCGCTCACCTGCACGGCGCCAAACACGCATACGACCATCATTGGCACCAAGGCAGAAGCGACTCTCATCGCTGAAGACGACACGTCTCCATTCGTCCCTCCATTCACGCCTGTCGCGACACCACTGGAGGCGGGCTGCACGATGTTGGGGCGTGAGCGGAAGACGGCCTAACGGTGTGCAGGACCGTGGCCCAGCTTCATGGAGACGGTTGCGAATGGTCCTCGCCGATACCCCAGGAGCAACAGTGTCCCTAATTTGCTGGGAAGTGGCGGTGCGGTCCCCTACGGCACTGCGTAGGATCCTACGGTCTTGGCGTGCATCCGTGCGTCGCTGCGGTCCAGTCCCAGGTCGACGGGCACGTGCACCTTCCGCCGACCACTGGCGGCAACATCGATGTACTGTGGAGACCTCACGCCTCACGTGTTGAGCAATTCGGCGGTACGTCCACCCGGCCTCCCGCATGCCCACTATACGCCCTCGCTCAAAGTCCGTCAACTGCACATACGGTTCACGTCCACGCTGTCGCGGCATGCTACCAGTGTTAAAGACTGCGATGGAGCTCCGTATGCCACGGCAAACTGGCCGACACTGACGGCGGCGGTGCACAAATGCTGCGCAGCTAGCGCCATTCGACGGCCAACACCGCGGTTCCTGGTGTGTCCGCTGTGCCGTGCATGTGATCATTGCTTGTACAGCCCTCTCGCAGTGTCCGGAGCAAGTATGGTGGGTCTGACACACCGGTGTCAATGTGTTCTTTTTTTCGTTTCCAGGAGTGTAGTACAGTCACTCTATTCGGTTTTTACACTCTTAACTCTGTTTCATTAGTATTCTGGAGTCTGTCACAGATTCTAATTCTCTTCAGACTCTGATTCTGTGAGAGTCATTGGAGACGTTTGCAACTTTAGATTCGGAGAGAGGTAACCGTTCGGGATTCGAGAGATGTGGCTTGGCAGTCTAACACCTACTGCAGCGCCAACGCATTGTACAGCTCAGCTTCGAACGTGTCAGTCCACGCAGAGATGAGATGATTCAGTAGTATTCATGAGGGAATAGGTGCGTTTTCTACATCTACATCTACATTTATACTCCGCAAGCTACCCAACGGTGTGTGGTGGAGGGCACTTTACGTGCCACTGTCATTACCTCCCTTTCCTATTCCAGTCGCGTATGGTTCGCGGGAAGTACGACTGCCGGAAAGCCTCCGTGTGCGCTCGAATCTCTCTAATTTTACGTTCGTGATCTCTTCGGGAGGTATAAGTAGGGGGAAGCAATATATTCGATACCTCATCCAGAAACGCACCCTCTCGAAACCTGGACCGAAAGCTACACCGCGATGCAGAGCGCCTCTCTTGCAGAGTCTGCCACTTCAGTTTGCTTAACATCTCCGTAAAGCTACCACGCTTACCAAATAACCCTGTGAGGAAACGCGCAGCTCTTCTTTGGATCTTCTCTATCTCTTCTGTCAACCCGACCTTGTACGGATCCCACACTGATGAGCAATACTCAAGTATAGGTCGAACGAGTGTTTTGTAAGCCACCTCCTTTGTTGATGGACTATATTTTCTAAGGACTGCGACTGAACGCTGATCGATCATGCTTTGTACGGTGATCTCTTGGTCATGAATTTGTTGTTGGGTTCTCATGCATGCTTGTCTTCCTCACCTGCTGAATCGACGCTATCATCGTGACCGATGCGACCCCGTGTTCCAGTTTGACAGTTTGTTTACCAGAGTACTTTTCTCGTTTCGTGATATACCCATCCTGGACTAAAGTTGTAATCGTAACTACTCTCAAGCACTCAGCTTTCACCTAACACTCATCTCCTGTACGAGAGATAAGTTGCTTAGCTTTTTCATGTAGTGTGTTGGTTTGCTTGACGATTATGATATCTTGTCTAATCTCAGTAGACAACATTTTCCTTTGCTACATTCACGTTCATTAATTTTATACAATTCCCTCTGCCACGGTGCATTTGTCAGGGCCACACATGCATTTCAATTCCTTGATCAAATCTCATTTCCATATATCTGAATCGTATTGGAGCGATACTCGGGGACAATCGGTGCAGATCACTGGCTTGTTCCACTAAGGCTTAGCGTTAACCACAGGGGCATTTTGCAGTGCGATATAAACCTTCGATAGGGTGCCTCCTGAAATACCAAACATTTCTTCTAGCTTGTTTATGGTGTGCCGATAGTATTATTGCCACACGTCCGAAGCCTCTGAATGCCGCACAACATTCTCGCGCTGATACTACACTGTGGCGCGACATGCGTCCTCCAGGTGTCGCCCTCTGCCGACTGCCATGATGGGCGGTCGGAGACAGCCACGGGAAGAATGGTTGCAACCACGGAGCGAGACGGAAGAGCGGAGCCCCGGACTACGTCAACCTGCTACACGTCGTGTTCCGGACAGAAGATGCCTTTGGTAGGTATTGGTGACACCATGGATAGTAGCGATCATTAACCTTTTTGAGTTATAGTGAGCTGTGGTGATTGGAACGGTCGTCGCCCAGGGGTCTGAATACCGGGCGTGTTCTATGTGGCTCAGCTGTGGCGTGTATGTGACTATGAGAACTCTGCGGGAGAGGCAGTCCGAAAACTTGTCATGTTACTCATATGTACTGTATTCAGGTGGTTATTTTCGTGCCCCTTCCAGAGACAAATTCTGATAGTTGTGCTCGTCTTTTGTAACTGTTTGCATTGAACAAAGGTAGACGAATGAGGAACTGCAGTAATTGTGATAGGATAAGCGCATGTGTTATATTCACTTCCGGTTGTAAAGTTTTCCTTTAAAAAAAAAAAAAAAAAAAAAAAAAAAAAAAAAAAAAAAAAAAAAAAAGTTTTTCTTAAATTAAACGTTTCATTGTAAAGTTTTTTGACATATTGTTTTAAATCAATTTTTTCGTGTCGTTTTTAAAAGTATCAGTGAACTTTACTGGATGATTAGTTACAGTAAGATTATGCGTAGAACTGTTGTATTACGCCTACATCTTCACCCCCCAGCCCCTCCACTTAATGCTCTGTAATAATAGAAACACTCATCATACGAGCATCAATAATTTGCCCATGTTCGTATTCACTTAGCTCCGGCATCCTCCGCTCAAAACTACACAGAACACTTTTCTGGTCACGACTGATACTTGCAACGCACTGAAGATACTGGGCAAGGGTTGTTTGTGGTCAAAGACAACAGTGAAACCTGCGCGATTGGCTATCATCTGCATTTATGTTCAAGTATGCATCTCTCGCTATTCGTAAGGGTATTTTTGTTCCATCGTTACAACTATCAGAAAATGCGAGTTTTTCTCACCAGACGCGTTACTCTTTATTGAGGTAAAACATCATCACTGGTCTGTAATTATGATATTTACAATCCGATGTACTTTCT
The DNA here is from genome assembly GCF_023897955.1 of Schistocerca gregaria. Classification (NCBI taxonomy): domain Eukaryota; kingdom Metazoa; phylum Arthropoda; class Insecta; order Orthoptera; family Acrididae; genus Schistocerca; species Schistocerca gregaria. The sequence goes on from NC_064927.1 coordinate 309,549,552, forward strand.
AGATCGAAAAACAATCTTTAACAAGGTGTTCGTTTAATTAATTATTTTTTGATCTAGAATACAAATCATATCTGTAAACGCTTTAAATACAGACCACTGTCGATGCTTTACTTCAATAAAGAGAAACATGTCTGGTGGGAACCTTGAACTTTCTTGTAGATGTAACGATTGAACAAAAATATCCTCAGGACATGGTTACACAAACCAAGAATTTCTTGCTACGTTTCCATATTTTTGTCCGGATTACAATTACAAATAACCTAAATTGGAACGATCACATAGATAATGTTGTGGGTAGAGCAAACCAAAGACTTCGATTCATTGACAGAACACTTAGAAGGTGCAACAGGTCTACTAAAGAGACTGCTTACACCACGCTTGTCCGCCCTATTCTGGAGTATTGCTGTGCGGTGTGGGATCCGCATCAGGTGGGACTGACGGATGACATCGAAAAAGTACAAAGAAGGGCAGCTCGTTTTGTGTTATCACGAAATAGGGGAGATAGTGTCACAGGCATGATACGTGAATTGGAGTGGCAATCATTAAAACAAAGGGGTTTTTCGTTGCGACGGGTTCTTCTCATCAAATTTCAATCACCAGTTTTCTCCTCAGATTACGAAATCACTCTGTTGGCATCCACCTACATAGGGATAAATGATCATCACGATAAAATAAGACAAATCAGGGCTCGCACAGAAAAATTTTAGTGCTCGTTTTTCCCGCGTGCCGTTCGAGAGTGGAACGGTAGAAAGACAGCTTGAAGGTGGTTTATTGAACTCTCTGCCAGGCACTTTATTGTGAATAGAAGAGTAATCACGTAGACGTAGACGGTTCCTATAGTGGCCAGAATGTCCCTATAAGCAGCGGACAGGAGGTGCACTGATAGTTCGCTGAGTGAAGACTGTTGCCTTCATCCTGGCGATATGCTATTGGTTTGTGGTGCTCGCTACTGAGTTTGGCTATGGATTGGTATACAGGCTACTAATTTCTGTGCTTATGACAACTTTCCGAGGACTTACGGACTTCCTGGTATTTTTCTTCCAACATCACGTTTGCTCGCCCACGCCTACCTAAATCGCTCAGGTTTAACTTTGTTCTGTTGCCGTTTGATTGTGAATGCACGTTGGTACACAGGAGCCAAACAACCGTGTACAAAAGTTCCCTATCGTATCGACATCTTCTCTGTCGAACGATGGTTTTTATAGTCTTTGCGTAGTGTAAAAGTCAACTGCGGCAAGAAATGCTCTTTCAGCCATAAATTGCGTTGATCACCATCTTTACATTTTATGGCGACGGTCTACAGTCCCAACGCATATACGTTATGTTAGTTGTCCCACATTTGTTGATTATGTATATTTTGGATGATGTTTTATCTCACAATTTTAGCGTGCCAGTACGCCACTAAGCAGACGGATAGCTCGTTTAGAATAATTTTCGAAGGGTGCTAGCTCGCAATCATTGAAACTTTCTCAGCGACATCGATAATCTTCTAATGGTTCAAATGACTCTAAGCACTATGGGACTTGACCTCAGATGTTATCAGTCGCCTAGACTTAGAGCTACTTAAACCTAACTAACCTAAGGACATCACACACATCCATGCCCGAGGCAGGATTCGAATCTGCGACCATAGCAACAGCGCAATAATCGTCATATATACTAGTATGCAGTCTAACGAATGTTCGTTTGCAGATAGTCTTCATATTTGTTGAGAGCACATATCGCTTGCTCGCTTTGTGGAATCGAACCAAAATGCGAACTTGATAGGTTGCTTGACGCGCCTTTGTAAAAGCGATTGTTCCTCGGCGGCCACCTCGTTGTTCCATTGCAAGTTCGCCCCGACCCGTTCCCACTAATACACTGGAAGAATTTCTGACAAGATATAAGCTACATTATACATCTGAATTAAATTAAGGTCTACGTTTATGATGATTAAATGATGTGACAATCTGATGTCCAGTACCATATTGTACATACCCAGAGATTAGGTGCCTGTACCACAATGCTAGTAGTTCTTCGTGTTTCGTTTCACTTTTCGCAGATGAGGTATGACTTGCTGGCAGTCGATTTATTTGCTTGAATGAATGTTCCTACGATAATGCTAAGCCCTGTGCAATGTGGTGTCTTGCAAGGGGAACTTGAAGATATCGCTAGTTCCCCACAATAATTTTTGCCGTAACAGCACAGCATTACTTTGTCCAGTTTCATCGTTCATTGTTGAGTGTCCTCGCTGTACTAAATATTTAATTTTCTCAGTATATTTATGTTATCACTGGAATATGATATTATCTTACTTAAAATGTATTAACAGTGCCTTAAACGATGGAGAACCAAACATAAACGTTGATATTATCACTTTCCTGACTTATGAATGAAAGTAAAGACAGAGTATCACCCGAAACTAATCTGCATTACTAACAGTTCGAGCTCCGAAATAAAAATGTGCGAGTGCTACCCAAGTGTCACCATAATAAACAACTTTGCATTTTTTCAGTAATTGTTGTATACGGCCAATCGGCTGTAATAAGCCTTGACCTGCCTTCAGTACCTACATCTACATCTACATCTACGTGATTACTCTGTTATTCACAATAACGTGCCTGGCAGAGGGTTCAATGAACCACCTTCAAGCTGCCTCTCTACCGTTCCACTGTCGAACGGAACGCGGGAAAAACGAGCACTTGAATTTTTCTGTGCGAGCCCTGATTTCTCTAATTTTATCGTGATGATCATTTCTCCCTATTTAGGTGGGTGCCAACAGAATGTTTTCGCAATCGGAGGAGAAAACTGGTGATTGAAATTTCATGAGAAGATCCCGTCGCAACGAAAAACGCCTTTGTTTTAATGATTGCCACTCTAGTTCACGTATCATGTCTGTGACACTACTTCCTCTATTTCGCGATAATACAAAACGGATATTTCTTCTGTTTTACTCTATGACTTCCCTTCAATTACTACGAACTGTGACCTTTTTGACAGGAAATGACGAATCCAGTAGCAGTACGAACAGTACCAACAATATACACTCCTGGAAATGGAAAAAAGAACACATTGACACCGGTGTGTCAGACCCACCATACTTGCTCCGGACACTGCGAGAGGGCTGTACAAGCAATGATCACATGCACGGCACAGCGGACACACCTGTAACCGCGGTGTTGGCCGTCGAATGCCGCTAGCAGCGCAGCATTTGTGCACCGCCGCCGTCAGTGTCAGCCAGTTTGCCGTGGCATACGGAGCTCCATCGCAGTCTTTAACACTGGTAGCATGCCGCGACAGCGTGGAAGTGAACGGTATGTGCAGTTGACGGACTTTGAGCGAGGGCGTATAGTGGGCATGCGGGAGGCCGGGTGGACGTACCGCCGAATTGCTCAACACGTGAGGCGTGAGGTCTCCACAGTACATCGATGTTGTCGCCAGGCGGAAGGTGCACGTGCCCGTCGACCTGGGACCGGACCGCAGCGACGCACGGATGCACGCCAAGACCGTAGGATCCTACGCAGTGCCGTAGGGGACCGCACCGCCACTTCCCAGCAAATTAGGGACTCTGTTGCTCCTGGGATATCGGCGAGGACCATTCGCAACCGTCTGGGCTACGGTCCCGCACACCGTTAGGCCGTCTTCCGCTCACGCCCCAACATCGTGCAGCCCGCCTCCAGTGGTGTCGTGACAGGCGTGAATGGAGGGACGAATGGAGACGTGTCGTCTTCAGCGATGAGAGTCGCTTCTGCCTTGGTGCCAATGCTGGTCGTATGCGTGTTTGGCGCCGTGCAGGTGAGCGCCACAATCAGGACTACATACGACCGAGGCACACAGGGCCAACACCCGGCATCATGGTGTGGGGAGCGATCTCCTACACTGGTCGTACACCTCTGGTGATCGTCTAGGGTACACTGAATAGTGCACGGTACATCGAAACCGTCATCGAACCCATCGTTCTACCATTCCTAGACCGGCAAGGGAACTTGCTGTTCCAACAGGACAATGCCCGTGCCACCCAACGTGCTCTAGAAGGTGTAAGTCAACTACCCTGGCCAGCAAGATCTCCGGATCTGTCCCCCATTGAGCATGTTTGGGACTGGATGTAGCGTCGTCTCACGAGGTCTGCACGTCCAGCACGAACGCTGGTCCAACTGAGGCGCCAGGTGGAAATGGCATGGCAAGCCGTTCCACAGGACTACATCCAGCATCTCTACGATCGTCTCCATGGGAGAATAGCAGCCTGCATTGCTGCGAAAGGTGGATATACACTGTACTAGTGCCGACATTGTGCATGCTCTGTTGCCTGTGTCTATGTGCCTGTGGTTCTGTCAGTGTGATCATGTGTTGTATCTGACCCCAGGAATGTGTCAATAAAGTTTCCCCTTCCTGGGACAACGAATTCACGGTGTTCCTATTTCAATTTCCAGGAGTGTATATCCTGCAGATGGAGTAAAGGCACCTCTAGTGTTTTAAAGAAATGTCAAAATAAACATTGAAAATAACCAATACATTACTACAGTGAATTGGAGTAAATGGGATAAAAATAGTATTTACATAACTTTCATTACGTTAATAATTACGGGGAATAAATTACGAGCTAAAACGCCCAAGTCAAGGAGCAGACTCCACAGATTAAGTCCTCCACGAAAATAGCAAGAATTAGTCCACAAGTACAGCTTATTATGAGAACACACATTGAACTAAATGGAAGAAAAAGGCTTCCCCTCCGAAGATACTTGACCGAAAGCGGAGAAGAGATTAGTAACTGGGATTGAGAAGTAATCTGACGGAGCTGAGCTGCTGTAGTCTTGTGGGGTCGATCTGTCGTGCGTTGACCTCGTCCGAGGGTGGAGATACGAACAGACAAAGAAGTGATTATAGTTTCAGAAAAACTGAATGATTTATTCAAGACAATTCACTTCACAAACTGAGCAAGTCTATAACGAGTTGTTCCACCTCCGGCCCCTATGCAAGCAGTTATGCGGCTTGGCACTGATTGACAGAAGTCTTGAATGTTCTGCTGAGGAATATCGTGCAAAGTCATGTTTAATTGGCGCATTAAATCGTCCGCCCCATAATGCTCCAGACGTTCTTAATTGGTGAGATATCTGCGACCTTGCTGGCCAAAGGAGGATTTGGTAGGCACGAAGACAACCAGTACAAACTACCTCCTTGTGCTGGGGGGGGGGGGGGGGGGGGGGGGAGCATTATGTTGCTTCATTGTAAGCCCAAGATGACTTGCCATGAAAAGCAACAAAACGGGGAGTAGAATGTCGTCGACTTACCGCTGTGCTCTAGGAATGCCGCGGAAGACTGCGTTTTATTGACAGGGCACTTAGAAAATGTAACAGACCTACTAAGGAGTCTGCCTACACTACGCCTGTCCGTCCTTTTTTAGAATACTGCTGCACGGTGTGGGGTCCTTACCATATAGGACTGACGGAGTACGTCGAAAAAGTTCAAAGAAAGGCAGCACGTTTTTTTGTATTATCGCGAAATATGGGAGAGAGTGTCACAGAAATAATACAGGATTTTGGCCTGGACATCATTAAAAGAAAGGCGTTTTTCGTTGAGATGCAATCATTTCACGAAATTCCAATAACTACTCCGAATGCGAAAATATTTTGTTGACACCGACCTACATAGAGAGGAACGATCACCATGATAAAATGAGATAAATCAGAGCTCGTACGGAAAGATATAGGTGTTTGGAATAATGGAATAATACAGCACTGTGAAGGTGATCCGCTGAAAAGGGGCTCGCTCCTGATTGTCAGACTGTATGGCGGGCGACAGTCAGACTGGCATTACACCGCTGTCTGGGGCATCTCCAGACACGTCTTCGCTTGTACCGGAGCTCAATTCGAAGAGGGACCCATCACTGAAGACAACACTACTGCAGTCAATGATCTTCCAAACCGAAGACATGTCTGGAGACGCTCCACTCAATTATGGAATGCCAACCTGACTGTCGCCCGCCTTACGACCTGATAACCACGCCTTATAGTATCGTTTTCCATTTCTTTTCATAGCAAGACCCCTTCATTTGTTGTCCATGGCACCATTACACCACAGCGGTACGTAGAGGATATTTTATGCCCTGTTTTGTTGCCCTTCATGGCAAGCCTCTTGGGCTTATATTTCAGCAAGATTACGCGCGCCGGCACACAATGAGGGTATCTACTGCTTGTTTTCTGCTTGAAAAACCCTACCTTCGGCAGCAAAATCGCCGGAAATCTCCCCCAATTAAGAACCCTAGGATAGTTATGCTCAGGGCCCTGTACCAGCTTTGAAAGTTTATGCTCAAGTCTTGCACACCAGTGTATTTTGTCATTCCCTGCGAAACTAAAGTGACTTTGCCCCCCGCCCCCCTCTGCATGCACCCTGCTCCTCCCTCACTACACGACCATATTGGTTGGGTTGGGTTGTTCAGGGGAAGAGACCAAACAGTGAAGTCATCGGTCTCATCGGATTAGGGAAGGATGGGGAAGGAAGTCGACCATACCTATTCAAAGGAACCATCCCGGCATTCGCCTGGAGCGATTTAGGAAAATCACGGAAAACCTAGCCGGCCGCGGTGGTCTCGCGGTTCTAGGCGTGCAGTCCGGAACCGTGCGACTGCTACGGTCGCAGGTTCGAATCCTGCCTCGGGCATGGATGTGTGTGATGTCCTTAGGTTAGTTAGGTTTAAGTAGTTCTAAGTTTTAGGTGACTGATGACCACAGCAGTTGAGTCCCATAGTGCTCAGAGCCATTTGAACCATTTTTTGAACGGAAAACCTAAATCAGGATGGCCGGACGCGGGATTGAATCGTCGTCCTCTGGAATGCGAGTCCAGTGTGCTAACCACTGCGCCACCTCGCTCGGTCACGACCATGTCTGACGCCACCATCTATCTGCAAACTATATGCTCATTTTTTAAAAATGTATGTCTTCGCAGACAGAATGCGGGAAGAGAGAAAAACCTGCAGAATTATATCTTAGATGACTGTGGGAAACCGTATGAAGACCCACGCAAGCTGTCTTGCACAGTGACGTGGTTTTAAGCCACAACTTGACCTGCCTCCAGTCCTTCACAGTAGCAAATAAATCCAACGGCTGAATAAAATTCTTGTGAATGTGTCTCGATGTTAAGTTATTCTGATGTACGCTGCAGCAACAGCGGCCAAACGCCGGTTATGATTCTACATTATGATATGAGCATCCCCGCGAGACGTATTTAACAGTGCCGCCAACACCTACGCTTAAAAACATCGCCGGTATTATGTTTCACGAGCAAACTCTCTCGCCCAGCGTAGCTGCCACGAGCGAGGACGGCCGTAAGCACGGGCAGCACTGGCGGGTCAGTGCCCCGCCTACCTTCGCATTGGCCCGCGGTAAAAAGACGACTGCAACGCACTGTGCGGTCTGCCACACTTTGCTTGGCGCGGACAGGCAATTCATCATCGCGAACTGAGCGCAGCGGCGAATACAGGCGCGTAGGACGTCGCTTTTCGGCGACTTGTTTCTGCGGAGGCATATCGCTCCGAGGGCGAGACGTGAGCTGACGGGTCTGACGTCCCGCCACTTCGCCTGTTTTCGAGGCGAACAACGAATCCTGGGAACACGTTGCGCGGAACGCATTTCTTTTTAGAGCGTAGCAATCCACTAAAACGATTCCGACATTGCTTTCAGCACGTAAAAACTACGAGGAGAAGCAATAAATGCATTGCTAAAATGGAAGATAAACATGTAGAGACGAACAAATCATTACAATTTCAGAATATTGGATCGTTTATTCAAGGCAAAGAGCTTCATGAACTGAGTAAGATATAAAGTTGGCTAAAAAAAAAGCAAAAATAAAAATGTTATGGGACTTAACTGCTAACGTCATCAGTCCATAAGATTACACACTACTTAAACTAAATTATTCTAAGGTTGTAAGTAGGCTATTTAGGTTTTTATGTTGGTAACGCCATGTAGCGCTCTATATGAAAATCACTGACTGTGCTGTGTGCAGTCTGTGGCTGGTTTGCATGGTTGGAATTTGCTATTGCAGTGTTGGGCAGTTGGCTGTTAACAGCGCATAGCGTTGCGCAGTTGGGAGTGAGCCGCTAGCAGTGGTGGATGTGGGGAGAGAGATGGCGGAGTTTTGAGAGCGGATGATCTGGACGTGTGTCCATCAGAGACAGTAAATTTTATATATATATATATATATATATATATATATATATATATATATATATATATATATATATATATATATAATGACTTTTGAACACTATTAAGGTAAATACATTGTTTGTTCTCTATCAAAATCTTTCATTTGCTAACTATGCCTATCAGTAGTTAGTCCCTTCAGTAGTTAGAAGAATCTTTTAATATATCTTTTAATATATATATCTTTTAATTAGCTGGCAGTAATGGTGCTCGCTATATTGCAGTAGTTCGAGTAACGAAGGTTTTTGTTAGGTAAGTGATTTATGAAAGCTATAGGTTATTGTTAGTCAAGGCCATTCTTTTGTAGGGATTTTTTAAAGTCAGATTGCGTTGCGCTAAAAACACTGTGTGTCAATTTAGTGTTCAGAATAAGTAAAGAGCGAAATGTCTGCGTACGTTCAGTTCTGCTCAGCTGTTTGAAAATCAAATAACGTAAGGGGCTTACCAGCACAGTAATTCAATAATTTTTCTAAGGGGACGTTTCAAGATCTAACACACACACCCATACCTGAGGGAGGTCTAGAACCTCCGCCGGGACCAGCTTCACAGTCCATGACTGAAGCGCCTCTGACCTCTCGGCTAATCTCGCGCGTCAACGTTGGCTCATCTCTGTTCCTTATACAAGCAGTTATTCGGCTTAGCAGTGATTGATAGATTGCTTGGACGTCCTTCTGAGCGATATCGTGCCAGATTCTGTCCAACTGGTGCGTTAGATCGTCAAATTCCCGAGCTGGTTGGAGGTTGCTGCCCATAATGCTGCGAACGTTCTCAATTGGAGAGAGATCTGGCGACCTCGCAGGCCAAAGTAGCGTTTGGCAACCACGAAGACAACCAGTAGAAACGGGTGCCGTGAGCAGCGGGGCATTATCTTGCTAACATGTAAGCGTGAAAGGCAACAAAATTGAGCGTAGAATATTGTCGACATGCCATTCCTTATTGTCGGGTCGTATGTAGGCTGACATTCACGTTGGGATCCTACTACACCCCGGGAGTCTCCAGACACGTCTTTGCTGGCCATCGGGGTTCAATTGGAATCGGGATTCATCACTTATTCCAGGTCCCGATAGCCAATGAGGATGTGACTGGAGACGCTCTGGACAGTTGTAGGACTCCATACCGAATGTATGAATGTCATCCGATTTACGGCCTGACAGCAAGGAGAGATGGTTTGGGGTGCCATTTCATTTCATAACAGAATCCCTTTAGTTGTCATCCACAGTACCCTTACAGCACAGCGATACGTCGTCGATAGTCTATGAACCGTTTCGTTCCCCTTTATGGCAAGCCACCGTGCGCTTACATTGACTTCGTGTTTGCCAAACCCTATTTCGCCAGCAAGGTCGCCAGAACTCTCCCCATTTGAGAACTATTGGAGTGTTACGGGCAGGACCCTCCAACCAGCTCGGAAATTTGACAATCTGACGTGTCGACTGGAAAGAATTTGGCACGATATCCCTCGGGCTGACTTCCAGCAATCCTATCAATCAGCGCAAAGACTGTAAGGTGTCAGACAAATCCAACACCTTCCATGAAAACCCTGACATAATAAGCAAATCTACTAGTATGTCACATAGCTCCGAATAAATCGTGACATTAAATTAACCAAAGTAATACAAGTAACGAGTGAGCAAATGGAATGCCACAGACTAACACAAGAATGCCTAAATGCATGTCGTACCTTCCCACCATGAGGCAGACGCAGTTCCAAGGGGAGAAACGAGGACAGAAGCCGAGAGCAGAACCGTGTTAAGCTAGAAGGCCCTACGATAAGGGAAGGTCTGAACACCTACGGCGCCAACTAACCAGTAGGACCACACAACCCTCACGTTTTAGCGTGAGACTTTTTCGCGTCTCAGGCACGTCAAGGACCACCCCCCAGCCCATGTTAAAAGCTAGAGCCCTCCAGAAAAACAGTATAGATCTTACGATAACACAAAAAGGGCCACTACCACCCGCAAGTTTTTAGCGTGAGACTTTTTCGCATCTCAGGTACGTCAAGGACCACCCTCCAGCCCATGTTAAAAGATAGAGCCCTCCAGAAGAACAGTATAGATCTTACGATAACGCTAAAAGGACCACACCAGCTGCAGGTTTTAGCATGAGACTTTTTAGCGTCTCTGTTACGTTGCAGACTTTAAAAGCATTGCCCCACCACGAAAAGTATAACGTTTCTCATTGGATAGACAGAATTTTTGTAGGCGGAGCTTAAGGTTAACATTGAGACCCTGATTGGTCAGATGAAAACATAGCCAGATAGTTTTTTTTAAACTAACTTCGGTAAATTGTAGTAAGGAGAAGTTAGAGGAGAGTTGGTTCCGAGACGGCGAGCTGGATGGCTGGTGCGCCGGCCGCTGTCGCCCTGACGCTGCCTAAACACCGACAAGGTAATGAACGCACGCGATGCCGCATTTTTGAGCGCATAAGGCTTCACTCAGAACTGCAGAAGACTCATCTGTTACACCCCTTTTTTGCGTAATACTAATGTCGATCGTTAATTAAAACTCATGGTGTTCACATTTGCCACTTGAAGTAAAGATCTGAAACGCGATGATTTTTCTATTTTATAGTTATTGAGAAGCCACATCAGCCACTGTAATTTACGACAGGTTAGATAAGTAATTAAAGATAATTGAGGGTCACTGTAGACCATTTTCATAGTTTTCTCTTTTGTGAAACTTAAACTAAACCTAGATTATAGGTGTGATATGGCATAGGTCATCCTTCGATCGATTGTAGAACTTGGAAACCCATTCAGGGAATATTCGTTCACATTTTTGTTGAACGCAGTTGGTTTTTACCATCCTGTATTAAATCATCTCGTTTTATCAATAATGCAATTTATAAACAATGTTTTGTGAGTAGAATAAAATTTCCAATGGTAAACTTAACTTCTTTTTCGACGTTATTTTACCAGCTAACTAAAAATAGGAAAGCCTTGAACCCTTTCCACTAAATTTAGTTAGTATTAAGATTCATTTACAGGGAGTGCAGTGGAGCTGACGCTGAAGTCATTTAGTATTTGGTTATATCATCGCTGGTCTCACTGAACTCTTCTGAATTCTACATGTCATGTGTGGTCTGGCGTCTCCTTACCAGCAACAGGTCCCAGGTTCAAACTAGTCAATTCCCTAAAAAACACGCTCAAAGCGTCGTTGCGCGAAAGTGGTAGGGAGACACGATATAGAACAAACAGACACCACCATGAATGTTTAGAAGCCGAACAACTGCTTGCATATGGCCAGAGGAGGATCAACGCATTATTATATGAGGGTGGTATCTGTTCTTTAGGTCATGTGTGGTAACTATTCTTTACGACATGTCCGAAAGAACACATACCATCTTCATATACACTCCTGGAAATTGAAATAAGAACACCGTGAATTCATTGTCCCAGGAAGGGGAAACTTTATTGACACATTCCTGGGGTCAGATACATCACATGATCACACTGACAGAACCACAGGCACATAGACACAGGCAACAGAGCATGCACAATGTCGGCACTAGTACAGTGTATATCCACCTTTCGCAGCAATGCAGGCTGCTATTCTCCCATGGAGACGATCGTAGAGATGCTGGATGTAGTCCTGTGGAACGGCTTGCCATGCCATTTCCACCTGGCGCCTCAGTTGGACCAGCGTTCGTGCTGGACGTGCAGACCGCGTGAGACGACGCTTCATCCAGTCCCAAACATGCTCAATGGGGGACAGATCCGGAGATCTTGCTGGCCAGGGTAGTTGACTTACACCTTCTAGAGCATGTTGGGTGGCACGGGATACATGCGGACGTGCATTGTCCTGTTGGAACAGCAAGTTCCCTTGCCGGTCTAGGAATGGTAGAACGATGGGTTCGATGACGGTTTGGATGTACCGTGCACTATTCAGTGTACCCTCGACGATCACCAGAGGTGTACGGCCAGTGTAGGAGATCGCTCCCCACACCATGATGCCGGGTGTTGGCCCTGTGTGCCTCGGTCGTACGCAGTCCTGATTGTGGCGCTCACCTGCACGGCGCCAAACACGCATACACCATCATTGGCACCAAAGCAGAAGCGACTCTCATCGCTGAAGACGACACATCTCCATTCGTCCCTCCATTCACGCCTGCCGCGACACCACTGGAGGCGGGCCTAACGGTGTGCGGGACCGTAGCCGAGCTTCATGGAGACGGTTGCGAATGGTCCTCGCCGATACCCCAGGAGCAACAGTGTCCCTAATTTGGTGGGAAGTGGCGGTTCGGTCCCCTACGGCACTGCGTAGGATCCTACGGTCTTGGCGTGCAATCCGTGCGTCGCTGCGGTCCGGTCCCAGGTCGACGGGCACGTGCACCTTCCGCCGACCACTGGCGACAACATCGATGTACTGTGGAGACCTCACGCCCCACGTGTTGAGCAATTCGGCGGTACGTCCACCCGGCCTCCCGCATGCCCACTATACGCCCACGCTCAAAGTCCGTCAACTGCATATACGGTTCACTTCCACGCTGTCGCGGCATGCTACCAGTGTTAAAGACTGCGATGGAGCTCCGTTTGCCACGGCAAACTGGCTGACACTGACGGCGGCGGAGCACAAATGCTGCGCAGCTAGCGCCATTCGACGGCCAACACCGCGGTTCCTGGTGTGTCCACTGTGCCGTGCGTGTGATCATTGCTTGTACAGCCCTCTCGCAGTGTCCGGAGCAAGTATGGTGGGTCTGACACACCGGTGTCAATGTGTTCTTTTTTCCATTTCCAGGAGTGTAGTTAAGGCTAACTGGCCATTGACCTTCTTCTTGTGTGCTGAATGCACATGCATTGCCCGAACTTTCACGGGACTCGCTAAGATTGTCTGCCGCGAGTAAAGATTGTATTGGGCAGGGGCACTACGAATGTAGTGTGTGGACATTAAGTTGGGAATGTGGTTCTCACGAGGAGTGTGCAGTCGTACAAGCCTCGGTGCCCTCGGTGGCTCAGATGGACAGAGCGTCTGTCATGTGACCAGGAGATCCCGGGTTCGAGTCGCAGTCGGGGTACACCTTTTTAACAGTCGCCGTTGATGTATATCAACGCCTGTCGGCAGCGCAGGGTCTTGATTTAATTATCATTTCAATGTGTTATTGTCTTGCTTAGTTTGTGAAGTTCTTTCTCTTGAATATATCGTTCAATTCTTATGAAATTGTTGTGATTTGTTTGTCTACATATCTACCGATTTCCACCCTATTCTTATTTCCACCCCTTTCCTTCGTGGTAAGTCGTATCTTTCTTGTCTTAGAGTGTTTTTACGAATACGACATGATCACCTTCGTTTTTTAAAACGTTCGCAACTATAGTGCCTAAGCGACCCCTTCAGCGTTTCTAATAGTATTTTCTTGTTCTGTCAAGAACCGACGAAGAGTTTTGTTAATATTAAATAGTATTACATCCTTGACCTCTCGAGTGTGTCCCATGGACGTCCCATGGGATTCATGTTGGGCCATGTGGGTGGCAAAATCATTGGATCGTACTGTTTCTCACCACACATTTTCACAACCAACACAGGTACTAACCCATATCATTTGTAACAATAAATCCAGCGTGCGCCACAGCAACACTACAATGCCTTCACAAATTGAACTGCCAGAACGTTTTTGAAACCAGTCGCGAACAATCGTGGCCCAGTGATATGTTTGTAAACACGAAGTCCATGAATGGCTGTAAACAGTCTTCAAGTAGCCAATATAACCACTTCCAGTCAACGATCGGTTCATTTGGACCAGACGACCCAATCCATAACATGTAAACACAGCCCACACCGTCATTGAGACACCATCAGCTCTCAGAGTGTCTTCTTGACAACTTGGATCCATGGTTTCGTGGGGTCTGCACCACACTCGAAGCCTACTGCTAGCTCTTACCAACTGAAATCGGGACTCATCTGGCCAGGCCATGATTTTACAATCGTCTGGGAACCAACCGATATGGTCACGAGCCACGAAGAGGAACTGCAGGCGATATCTTGCTTTTAGCAAAAACGCTCGCACCGGTCCTCTGCTGCCGTGGCCTGTTAATGTCACATTTTGCCGCACTGTCTTTGTGGATACTTTCGTAACACGTCGAAGCTGACTGGCCAATACGTTGTCACTGGTGAGAGGTAATGCCTGAAATTTAAATTTGGTATTCTCGCACACTTAACAATGTGGATCTTAGAATAATGAATTTCCTAATGATTTCCGAAACATAATGTTCCATGCGTCTAGCTCCAACTACCATTCCGCGTTCTAAGTCTGATGATTCCCGTCGTGCGGTCATAATCACGTCGTAAACCTTCTCAGATGAATCACCGTAGTACATGACAGCTCCGCCAACGTACTGCCCTTTTATATATTGTGTACGCGATACTATCGCCATCTCTATATACAGGGTGTTACAAAAAGGTACGGCCAAACTTTCAGGAAACATTCCTCACACACAAAGAAAGAAAATATGTTATGTGGATAAGTGTCCGGAAACGCTTACTTTTCATGTTAGAGCTCATTTTATTACTTCTCTTCAGATCACATTAATCATGGAATGGAAACACGCAGCAACAGAACGTACAAGCGTGGCTTGTTACAGGAAATGTTCAAAATGTCCTCCGTTAGCGAGGATACATGCATCAAACCTCCGTCGCATGGAATCCCTGATGCGCTGATGCAGCCCTGGAGAATGGCGTATTGTATCACAGCCGTCCACAATACGAGCACGAAGAGTCTCTACATTTGGAACCGGGGTTGCGTAGACAAGAGCTTTCAAATGCCCCCATAAATGGAAGTCAAGAGGGTTGAGGTCAGGAGAGTGTGGAGGCCACGGAATTGGTCCGCCTCTACCAATCTATCAGTCACCGAATCTGTTGTTGAGAAGCGTACAAACACTTCCACTGAAATATGCAGCAGCTCCATCGTGCATGAACCACATGTTGTGTCGTACTTGTAAAGGCACATGTTCTAGCAGCACAGGTAGGGTATCCCGTATGAAATCATGATAACGTGCTCCATTGAGCGTAGGTGGAAGAACATGGGGCCCAATCAAGACATGACATCACCAACAATGGCTGCCCAAACGTTCACAGAAAATCTGTGTTGATGACGTGATTGCACAATTGCATGCGGATTCTCGTCAGCCCAAACATGTTGATTGTGAAAATTTACAATGTGATAACGTTAGAATGAAGCCTCATCCGTAAAGAGAACATTTGCACTGAAATGAGGATTGACACATTGTTGGATGAACCATTCGCAGAAGTGTACCCGTGGAGGCCAATCAGCTGCTGATAGTGCCTGCACACGATGTACATGATACGGAAACAACTGTTTCTCCCGTAGCACTCTCCATACAGTGACGTGGTCAACGTTACCTTGTACAGCAGCAACTTCTCTGACGCTGACATTATGGTTATCGTCAACTGCACGAAGAACTGCCTCGTCCATTGCAGGTGACCTCGTCGTTCTAGGTCTTCCCCAGTCGCGAGTCATAGGCTGGAATGTTCCGTGCTCCCTAAGACGCCGATCAATTGCTTCGAACGTCTTCCTGTCGGGACATCTTCGTTCTGGAAATCTGTCTCGATACAAACGTACCGCGCCACGGCTATTGCCCCGTGCTAATCCATACATCAAATGGACATCTGCCAACTCCGCATTTGTAAACATTGCACTGACTGCAAAACCATGTTCGTGATGAACACTAACCTGTTGATGCTACGTACTGATGTGCTTGATGCTAGAACTGTAGAGCAATGAGTCGCAAGTCAACAACAGCACCGAAGTCAACATTACCTTCCTTCAATTGGGCCAACTGGCGGTGAGTCGAGGAAGTACAGTACATACTGACGAAACTAAAATGAGCTCTAACATGAAAATTAATCGTTTCCGGACACTTGTCCACATAACATCTTTTCTTTATTTGTGTGTGAGGAATGTTTCCTGAAATTTTGGCCGTACCTTTTTGTAACACCCTGTGTGTATACCGCTATCTTATGACTTTTCACTTCAAGCGATTTTTAATTTTCAGTGTGTGTCGCCACCTCTGACGCCGTCATCAGCGTCGCTTGTTTTGTCCTTAGCTTCGCTGCCTGTGGCGTCCTTCATGTCACTGTCATCTCGTGTGCGATACCTAACTCATCAACCACAGATTCATCACCAACATTTCTGAACTTTAGTTTCCTACCAACCTCCCAAAGCGATATCAGCAGTCTTCTTTACGAGGTGCATTCAAGTTCTAAGACCTCTGATTTTTTTTCTCCAGACAGGAAAGAGATAGAAACATGCGCATTGTTTTAAAATGAGGCCGCGTTCATTGTCAATACGTCCCAGAGATCGCAGCACCGTACGGCAGATGGAATTTTATCGCTAGCGGCGAGGATGAGAACTGTTTTAAATACTTAAAATGGCGACGTTTTCCTTACTTGAACTGCGTTTTCTGAATTTGCTTGTTGTGAAACCAATTGAAATTCATCGACAGTTGAAGGAGAAATGTGGTGATGGAGTTATGGATGTGTCGAAAGTGCGTTCGTGAGTGCGACAGTTTAATGGAGGCAGAACATCGTGTGACAACAAACCGAAACAACCTCGGGCTCGCACAAGCCGGTCTGACGACATGATCGAGAAAGTAGAGAGAATTGTTTTGGGGGATCGCCGAATGACTGTTGAACAGATGCCATCCAGAGTTGGAATTTCTGTGGGTTCTGTGCACACAATCCTGCATGACGACCTGAAAATGCGAAAAGTGTCATCCAGGTGGGTGCCACGAATGCTGATGGACGACCACATGGCTGTCCGTGTGGCATGTTGCCAAGCAATGTTGACGCGCAACGATAGCATGAATGGGACTTTCTTTTCGTCGGTTGTGACAATGGATGAGACGTGGATGCTATTTTTCAATCCAGAAACAAAGCGCCAGTCAGCTCCATGGAAGCACACAGATTCACCGCCACCAAAATGTTCGGGTAACCGCTAGTGCTAAAAAAACGATGGTGTCCATGTTCTGGGACAGCGAGGGCGTAATCCTTACCCATTGCGTTCCAAAGGGCACTAATGTAACAGGTGCATCCTACGAAAATGTTTTGAAGAACAAATTCCTTCCTGCACTGCAACAAGAACGTCCGGGAAGGGCTGTGCGTGTGCTGTTTCACCAAGACAACGCACCCGCACATCGAGCTAACGTTACGCAACAATTTCTTCGTGATAACAACTTTGAAGTGATTCCTCATGCTCCCTACTCATCTGACCTGGCTCCTAGTGACGTTTGGCATTTTCCAAGAATGAAAGACACTCTTCATGGCCGCACATTCACCAGCTGTGCTGCTATTTCCTCAGCGCTTTTCCAGTGGTCAAAACAGACTCCTGAAGAAGCCTTCGCCGCTGCCATGGAATCATGGCGTCAGTGTTGTGAAAAATGTCTACGTCTGCAGGGCGATTACGTCGAGAAGTAACGCCAGTTTCATCGATTTCGGGTGAGTAGTTAATTAGAAAAAAAATCGGAGGCCTTAGAACTTGAATGCACCTCGTATGATAGTGTACGAGATTTCAATACCCATTCACCCCTGTAACTCCCCTTCATTACTTGTTTATACTCTCTCTTCTTGAGATGCTTCCCACTGAGATGTTGGCTCGTTCTGTTTCTCACCACACACCTTCACAACCAACACAGCTGTTCACCCCTATCATTTGAAACAAGAAATTCAACGAGCGCCACAGCAGCACTACAATGCCTTCACTAATTGAACTGCGAGCTGCCAACCCAAGCATGAGTCTCATCATCGCTCTACTGAATTCTCATTCTCAAAGAACGCCTTGAAAGAAAATTGCACTCAGTAGACCCGCCACTCATTCGTGAGGCGGGCTTCTTGATCCGAAGGATATGCATAATGTTGTCAGAAATGCCCTACGTTTACACTTGTTATCATAAAACAGAAATAAAATTTACTCTTCTTCTCCAGTAGTTTTAAATGTAATAAGTTCATCAAATATCGAAAACTGTCATATGCACCTTTTATAGCATGAGTAACTCATTCCACTCCACGTTATGCTGTAAACGTGTAGGAAACGTCTTCTCCCATCCCCACCACTCCACTCCAACGGTCCCCTAAATCATGCCTCTGCTGAAGAAATACCCATTTCGTTGCCAGCATCTTTCAGAATATCCAACTCCCCAGTGCTGACATATGTTCCAGCAATTGACACTCGCCCCCAACTAAATGCCATAACCATTCATTGCTAAAACCTTTCATGTTTCCTTACTGCCTGGCTGCGTATCCTTATCTGATGGTAATCATCTATCATATTTTCAATAAATCACCATATTTACGCTACCGAAAGAGGCATAACAATTAAATATGAAAAATTTTAGTCATAAGACTGATATTTGACCCTTGTACATTGCTGTAAATCTCAATACGCAGAAGAATACAAAGAACGATTAAAGAGATACTAGACGATAATATGAGCTTCAGAAAACGTTGTAGTATCAGAGAGACAAATTTGAGTTTGTGCTTGGAAATGAGAGAAATAATAGGTTTAAATCACATCTTCTTGGGATTTGTTGTTACCAAATCAAACCGTCCGATAAAATCAACTAAGGTGAATGTGTGCTTCGTACATTGCTCAAGCTAGAAAAATTGTATTTCGAACAATAAAGGATGCAGCATACTATTTTATAGGAACAATGAAATGTCCGCTAATGAAGTTACTTTTGGATTTTCATTATTTTAATATCATAGAAGTTCGCAAACTTTATGACCATAGCGCACGTCCGTGATTATAAAAAATCTAAGTAAGTTTTAAGTAGTGGTGCAAACTTTGGAATTGATTTGCATGATAGCTCACGGTCCCTAGTACAAGGAGCATGAGAAGGATGTTTCTTTCTCGAAGTTTTCTAATACATTCTATGTTTTTCTCGAACTACAATATGCATCAAAAAGGATAGCAGAACTATCGATTGAACACGATCGCGATTTGAGGCGCCATGTCACGGACTGCGCGGCCTCTCCCCCTGGAGATTCGCGTCCTCCCTCGGGCGTGGATCTGTGTGTTGTTCTTAGCATAAGTTGGTTTAAGTAGTGTGTAAGTCTAGGGACCGATGACCTCAGCAGTTCGGCCCCTTAGAAATTCACACACATTTGAACATTTTGAACACGATTGTATGGTTATAGGTGTTTTTTGTTTGCTTGCTTGTTCTTGAATTGAGAACAATTGTGTGAGGTGAAATGACAAGTTTAATGTCGCAATATTTCTCACAAAATTACAACTTTTCACACAGTTTTCATCTGGCCAACATAAAAACACCGCAATGGATAACGCATCTTGCCAACAACAAAAAGTGAAATAAGTTTATTCACAACAATGTTAAATATTAATTCTCTGAAAGAACATTAATATTAAGCACAATATTATGAAAGTTTAATTGGAAGTTTCTTTACATTAATCCTAAGCACAATAATATGAAAGTTTACTTTGCACGTTTCTTTACAAAATCGCTCCTACACATACGTTTTAATATTGGTCAGTACTACGAAAATCGTCCGATTCCGGTTCAAAGTTCGGTACTATTTAGGGTGACAATCAAGTCTACGGTGGATGGTTAGTCAAGTGACCAATTTGAGCGCAAGGTTACCCAAGGCAGCTCGAGTTTTCAGTGGACGCAAGCTGGTGAACCAACGAAGTTTACGCCTCTGTACGTTGTATTTACCTTAAGCTGGGACGTGTTGATGTCTGCAAGGCTGCTCTCTCCCACTGAAATTCCTACAAAACTAATCTGGCCTTTGCTGAACTTTCCGGCAGAAACTTTCCCTATGTTTCTCGTTATGCGAGAAAACATGTACTCTGCCCTAGTCTTATTATGTCGCGATATACATGCGCATGGTTCGAGCAGTGTGCATATTATAGTGCCCTTTCAGTTATCGCAAGAAAAATTAACTAATTTGGCTGGTTCGTTTCTCCACAGTTAGAGCTGAACGTTGATACAGCTAATTTTAGCTGGTGTGCAGCTGCTGTGAATACAGTGTCCACACCAATTTCTTCTCTGTGTCATATGGAGCGTTAAGTGGTCCGTTCTGCACTTATGACGCTAGTTCAGAGAAGAGTCACCCCACACAAAATTTCTCTCTTGCCCTACTCGTGGCTGAACTGCCTCCCTCCACTTGGGTTTCTGTTTCACGTCACAGCTTTTTTGACCAATAGAAGCGTTCCTCTCATTTTGCAGAAACACCCTCTTCCAATCGCAACGTCCCTTCTATCAAACTGCATCGAAACTTCAGTAATTTTCTCCTTCCTAGTGAGTTTCCGCCAATTGAATGTTTTGTGCCCATTCTAGACGCCTAAAGTACATTGACCTTTCCATGTGTTGCACTCAGTCGACAAAAATGCGTCACTTGTTTTTGTTTGTATCCTTTTGGAATTTCGAAACGCAGTTTATTAAAGCTTCTTCTCTGCCCTTATAGCGATGCCCTCGCTACATGCGGCCCTCCAGCTTGAATCACCTGGCCTTTCTCCTGCCACCGCTTTAAGTGGTCGCCACCGTAACTCCCGCAGCGCAGTTTCACTATGTAGTTGTGGAGCTGACTTTTCAAAACTAAAAGTGACTCGATTTGCATTCCCTGTTCTACCTTCCAATCAAAGACATGCACTGCATACGAATGGTGGGTTAATTACTGTCAATTGACTGCCATCCCTTTTTGCATTACATATTGCTAGGCAAATGTTCTCATAACTGTCGATTTACGTTAGGTGTCATATTCACTTTCTCATTACGATTTGTAAAGGTCTCATGTAAGATGCGAATCAGACCACTTATTCTGCCACCTTACACGATCACAATTGGTAAAAGCGCCGCCGGTCCAACCCTGCAGGGCGAATACGTTTTTTTCCCTAACAACCTTCTTCAGTTTAGTTTAACTGAAACTAAGAAATACTCTTTGACAATTCAACCGACAAACAGGTGAGGTTGGCGCAGAATTATGGCTTTGGGCTTGTACTGAGATGGAGCGGCTTTCAAATCTCCGTCCTTCTACTCTTATTTAAGACTTCTGTATCTGCCGAAGTCACTTTAAGAGGATGTCTGAAAAAAACCATGGCATCTTCCTTCTCTGAATTTTGTGGAACTAAGTTAGTGGTCATCTGTAATGACCTCAATGTTGGTGGGATTTTAAACTCTAATCTGTTTTTCTTCCTTAGATAAAAAATGAAAGGTTGTGAAATAGCTACTCATGACGGACAAGAAGCATTTGAGATGTGCTCACTGAAATGTGCCTGTATTTCGTTATTCATGAATAGCTCATACGTTTCTGTCGAGTAAAACATAAATTACACCACTCTTCCATAAATGCAGCACCCTAGTTCAATTTGAAAAGCACAATAAATGCTCTCAGTTGTCGTTAAATGACGCTGATTTTAAAGTAATATGAATATTTCAGCAGTTTTGTGTAAACAGCCTCATGCAACGTATCCCTTCCTATTGCTCTCAGTTGCTTCCATAGCCACAGTAAGATACTGTCCCATTATTCTGACCATCAGAATGCTCATCTAACAACACCGTTTTGCAGACTGTAGCTCTAAAATGATAATCCCATCCACGATCACAATTCCATTCTTCTCATATATTTCATATATACCGGGTAACAAAATTACGCAAAAGGTTGTTACCAGTCACACTATGATTATCATCAACAATAAATGATTCACACCGAGCGAGGTGGCGCAGTGGTTAGACACTGGACTCGCATTTGGGAGGACGACGGTTCAATCTCACGTCCGGCCATCCAGATTTAGGTTTTCCGTGATTTCCCTAAATCATTCCCGGCAAATGCCGGGATGGTTCCTTTCAAAGGGCACGGCCGACTTCCTTCCCCGTCCTTCCCTAATCCGATGAGACCGATGACCTCGCTGTCTGGTCTCCTTCCCCAAAACAACCAACCAACCAATGATTCACAACCATCCTTGTAGAAGTCATAATATTATCACATACATTTCCCGTGATTTTAAGGTATTCTTATTTTTCCTTATCAGGTTTCAAGAAAATATTAATATCTTGATTAAAAAAGATGTATAACAGTGGAGCGATCACTGAATAATGGAATTTTATCCATTGATTTAGCGTCATGGGTTCTTCTTTACTCAGTTATTTTGTTTCGGAAACAAAATTGAAGATATATATACAGCACCATGAACATGAAAGTCTATCGACTGAACTGTTTTCTCGTTCGTAGCCGTGAGTTCCTGTCATGAAGTTAAGATATTTCAGTATGCATGTGGAGCATTACGCTGTGAAACATATTTATTCCATACTATCGACAACTTACGAAGCCTCGAACGTTCCAACGTACGTCATTAGGGCCCTTGTTTTACTCCACTGTCTGCAAAATCTTCTTCGTTGCGACTTATGAATAATTCAGCGTCTGGCGATAGCTGTCGTATAACACTTGATTTTTCGGTATGAGGTACATGATGGATTGTGTGCAGCATTTCGTTTTATTTGTAAGGTAATAACATAGCGTTTCTTACTGATCAGATATACTCTCAAGGTATGTGAAGTGTGACATGTAGTTACCTTGTGAAACCCCTCATAAAATTGATTGTACATAATTATAGAGTATTCCGGCTTTTAAATAGCGACACTCGAGACATTTTCGAAGGTTTCTGTTTATCTGCCGATGCAGCTCAACACTTCAGATCATAACGAAGAGAGTGCTGCATAAAGGTTTCATTTATTAATAAATGCGTGGAGAGGAGGTATTTAATCATTGTGTTCTGCGTTCGACATGCAAATTAAGATATTGCTGGAGCGTTAACACTAGTATTAAACCGCTGTCAGCACTTTATTCTTCTCGATATATACCATCTAATATATCAGAGGCATGCAGTAGACTACTCTTAGAAAATCTGGAAGTTCTAGTTTTATGAAGCGTTTTTTTAACAAATTTCATGAAGTGGGTCTCACCTTATATTGACCAGAAAAGGAAAAAAAAGTAAAATCAGTTCAGTAATATTCTGTGTCAGCTAATACACTATATACATTCTTGAAATTCGTGCTTTCAATGAACCACTGCATACGTTCTTCAGATTGATGCATCCAATGAGCCACTCTTTATAAAGTGTTGCACTCCATCTTTCCATACCGCGAAGAGTTTTCAGTTTAACGCAAAATTATGGTGCAGCGTATGGTGATCATCTCTTTGACTTTGTAAATGATTGCAGAACAACTCTGTATTGCATTTCAGTGTAGAAAGTTGCTTCCTCCTTAACGATTTAAGCCTAGGCACATGTCGTTTATTGATAATCGTACACTCAATTAAATTAATATAAGTATAGCAGTCATCGACCTGAAAGTAAGCCTGAGCGCCAATGTAGTTTACTAGATATGTTCCCATTGCAGGCAATATACTTTTACTTTTCTCCTATCTGTGCACCACCTATGAAGAAAATCATAGCACAAAGTGCACAACTTCGCGTTCCTAATATAAGAACTGTACTTGATTTGTTTCCGTTAATTTCCTAGAGCTATATTTTATGCATTCCTTGTTCTGTGTTCCACAGTTTGGCAACATTTCCTGACATTGTATAACTACATCAAAACTGTCTGAAAGAAATCAATATCCCAGTTGATTATTAGTTTCAAATTAATTGCATTACATTATTAGACAATATCTGCTATATTTCAATACTGCAGGGTATTAGTGGCTTTCCTCTCCTTCTTCCACCTTCCTCCTTCTCCTAACAACCGTCCTTGACACATTTGTCTGTATGATGCAAAGTGGTTTTAGGTAAATGAATGCAACTGAATGTTGTCACAAACGTACAGCAGTGCTGTTTCTTTTATATTACGGCTTATGACTGCAATTTTTGTAAGAAATTTGTCTTTTCATAATTCGTGATTAATCGGTACAATTTTAAGAATTTGATATTGTAAATATTGTCAAATGATGCTTTCCACTTATTCAGTTACGGTTTTAAGAATTTTAAATTTCAAGTATTTCCAGTCTATATAAGTTAACCAGGTGGGACTATTTAAAATGGCTGAGAATGTTTGCATAATTTTAGTGTTCTAACAACATTTATTTTTCCAAAACAGACATAAATTATGCTAAACAAGTTTTTCATTGCATACTGTCAACAACTAACAGATGATTTAGGACTACACTGGACAAGGATCCTGGGTGGCAGAGACAGTTTAATTAGGGGAGCGAGTCAAGTACTGTGGCCCTAAAAATGTGGATGAAGCAATCTGAACTGATCTGATGCTGAGCAGACTTTGATTGATCACATCTACTGTAGTTTCTGTACATAGGTGCAGCTGAGAGCAAGTGATGATTGATATCTGAAAATCCTGAAAATGCCGGAGTGGCAGTACGTTACCCTGTTTGCTTTGTCGACGATGTAGCTGGCAGCTGGCGATGTGTGCGGTGGAGGTGAGACGTGGAGGCGGCACCTGTGAATCAATGGCGGCCACGAAAGAAATACAAAAATCTCTCGGTCTACCGATCAGGCAGACGGATCGCAACTTATTCTCTACCAGACCTCCGTAATCACGGTAGAGTTTATAGTGTGTGACACATCCGTTCGCTGGTCGTACCAAGGACCAATTTGGCTCACTTGTACAACAGAGAGGACAAGGATACCAAACGTCAAGACCGATAAACAAAAAACAAATAAGTGTGCCCTCGGCAAACGAGTAGTTGGGGATGTTTGAAGTCACACTGTCGGTACAGTAAGAACTTCACTACAGGCTCCCCAGCCTAGACTACTCACAAGTAAAGTCAGCATCAGGACAGGTCCCAAGTACCAACCACACATGCTAGAGCTTCGACCAGAAGTGCTTACCAGACCAAGGTTCAGAGCCTGAGTGCCTCGTACCTCTCCCAAAATAATCCGTTTTCCCGCAAAGTGTGCGAACGACACCGCCTTCACCCCCTCTTCAGCCAATCACAGGGCTCTAGAGGCGCTAATCTCCCCTCCTACATGACAGCACAAGCTCATGTCGAACCAGGGCAAGAGTTAAGAAATCTGCATCTCTTAAAAAAAAAAAAAAAAAAACGCCAGTTACTAGCTTTTTTTTTTTAAGTTTTCGCAGAGGGAGAAGATGATTTTTTCGAAGTCATGTCTCTTCCCAACCAAAAAATCATGCAGATACAATCTCAAAGATCTATATCGAAATCGCCTGTGCCTTGGAGCTTGTTAGTCCTAGCTATGAAGTGTAATGAAGATTCTATCTCCAAACGTTTCTCTGACGCCGGATTTTTCGTATACAGCCGAGCTGGCCGGGGAAGTGGTTCACCGGCCTACTTGCACTATTGGCAAACACAAAAACTTTTATTATGTGTGTATCTTCACACAATGCCCAGTTTATTACTACACTGTGTAGATGTGTTCCTTTAGACCGTCACTCCAGCCCCGTGGCAAGTAGGGTGGCATTGTTCTGCTGGAGACCTGTCTCCATGAGGGATTGCCCAATCTGCCCTGTATGGCTATGGGCCTGTCCAACAAGATTTACTAAGGAATGAGCTCGCCACCACATGCTTTCAAATCCCAACATGTCGCTTCTACAAGCCAAGAAATACCTCATGCTTTTAGCGTCCTGCCAGGCGCCATCAATGCCTACTTAGGCCATTAACTTTCTAGAGTTTCACTCAAGGTGCATCAGGTTGTAATGAAATCTTTAATAATTTTGTGTGTTCGAAAAATAGGTGAGAGAGTAACTTGTCACCTCTCATCTACTGATGTTTTATTTCACTCTGGGTGTGAAGATAGTCATTATTTGTAATCGAAACTAGTTCTCTCATGTGACTAAATGCAGCTTAGACTATTACAATAAATACTCAAATAATGTATACAGTTGATGCATCTCTCATGTTGTATGGTGCCTCAGTGTTTTATAGAATTGCAGTAGTGGGCATTAAATTTCCATAGAAAAATTGCCGTGGTGAAAATATTCACATTTATTTATTAATATTGATCGATAAAAATCATATCATAATGCAATCTGACTATCTTCCAGTAATAACTTGACACAAACACACACACTGCTGGCAACGATCAAACTGGGCACCTGAATTACTTATTCCTATTTAATGACTAAATTTCCTGTCACAGAAACTAGCATTTGATCACATAAACATTTCCTATCTCATGCCTTAGGGGAAAACATGTGCTATGGGCATACTGGTATGTCGATTGCGATGCACAATACTTTTCTATAAAGAAGCTGAAGATTGCATGGAACATAACAAGTGATGATCGGAAGTTAATGACGAAACTTACCTTCTGGAATCTGAAAGAAATGTATTAGAATACTGTAAACAAAGTATGTAAGACATGAAAAATAATTCTCATGGAAGTAACGATCGTGCTAAACGCATAAGATTCCAGTCATTTATCATTACTGAATGATGTATAAGTGCATAGTCTCATTCCTCCTCAAAGACAGTTATAAAAATAAATATTTATGTTCAACCTGATGAGGAGACCACGTGGACATAATGCAAAAGGTATTGAATCAGTTGTTAATTATTGAAATACTAAAGATACAGTTAATTTACATAAAATAACGTGATTAATGTTACAAGAGCCACGTTGTACCAATGACATGATAAGACAAGGGGTTCATGAACCCAATGAAAATTACAAGAATCGTTAGGTAAATGAAGAACGTGTTTACTCAGCTCAATTACGAATCAGCTGTACCATATGATGAGAACGGAAACCATCTTACAGTATTCGAAACTGGAAGTCCTACTTTGTTACCCATACCGCCTCAGAACAAACAATAACGTCTCGTTTCAATATGGATTGCCAAGCTCGTATTTCGAACAGAAAGTTACCTCGTTTCCCGGAGCAGGTGCACAGAGAAATGCTGCTCACAATTCTCATCGTAGTCTTACATGTACAAAACCGGGGTGCAGTCATATGTCACTCTCCTTCCGTCTCAGTATATATCAGAGTAGCCATCTTTCTCATCACACCACAGACACACAAGAAGTGAACAGATCGAAAGCCAGAACGGAATAGGAATCATTGGTCATCTTCATACCCGAAAGCCACAGAGCTGCCTTCAAACATTATTCGCTGAGCCCTGTTCGGCCGAAGGACCTTAATTAAGGCTACAGTTACAAAACTAGGTGAAGGCTACTGTATTCTATCACAAGTAAGCGTTGAGTGTCGCAGTTTTCCTAGTAGCTTTGGCCAGTTAAGGTCATACCCACATTACCTGTACATTAGATGTGTTGCATACCTATCGGGCTTCACCTCATAACGATCGCTTTCTTCAAGAATGCCATCAGTATCTTACTAGGTTCCCCTAAATGCTGGAAGCAGTAAAAATGTAAATGTCGTGTGACTAGGTTTTCCCGTCGAGTAGACGTTTCCTCGGGTGCAAGTCTTTCGATTTGACGCCACTTCGGCGTCGAGCTGGAAGCAGTGAACATATAGAAACAAAGTGAGGATGTACTCGGATAAAGGACGAGTAACGTATGGAACATTTTCGTTCTAAATAGTTATCCTCCTGTCTGCTACTTGAATGTAAACTATATTTACAATAAAATTCAGTTTTTAGGCGTTTAATACAAGTTTTATTCTAAAATTGTTGATTTGTAACGTGAAACAGAGGAATTTTGCAGTAAAAATAAAGAAAACAATACAGTTTTGTCAAACAGCGCTAGACAACGCAGTTGTTAAAAGGAAACAGAGAGCACAAAACAAAAATACATCTAACAATGCTCCAATACTTCGTCGAACTTATATTAAAACTTGTTTCTGTTATCTATAAACAAGTTTCGCATTTATCAGTAATAAAAGGAAACTCTTGCCTTTGATTATGGTGAAGAACGTTGTATTGAGTGCAAAATAACAACAATTATACATATATGTGCACATAAACTGTGCTTACAGCAAAGGTAATTGCTTTGGTTACATAAAAGTGCAGAAGTTCGGGATCGCAAATTTTTATTACTCATAAAAAGCAGTTTATATTTTAGAAGGATATAAAATACGCCATGGTCTCACACCTAACGATGTGCGGTTCTAATTATGTGCAAAACAAACAAAAAACAAAGAAGTCGTCGGGTTCCAGTTTCTCTCTTACACAGTTCATTTATGTTTCCTGTCCTAACAACGCTACCATTGCTAATGGTAACACTACATTTACTACGTCATTTATGTAGTGTGCCAAAACTACCCGATTGTAGTTTTGGTAGAGCACAGCTCCAGTTAAAACAGATCAGCGTAGCGCAAACAGCAGGGACTACACAGACAATCGACTAGTGGGCACAGATCTCACAGCAAAAGACTGAAGGAATGCTCGTGAGTAGAAGACGCGTAAAATATGAAACACGGAAGTGGGCAATAATAACATACAAATTTCATAATCATCCAATATTAACTAAAACAGGTTTGAAATCGTAGAAACGTCTTGCACAGACATTAATATAACAGTAAATTCTCTTCCAAAACAGTTAAATATAATTTTTTAAAAAGTTTATTATTTCAGTCTCAGTTCACACAAGAGTGAAAAAAATGGTTCAAATGGCTCTGAGCAATATGGGACCTAACATCTATGGTCATCAGTTCCCTAGAACTTAGAACCACTTAAGCCTAACTAACCTAAGGACATCACACAGCACCCAGTCATCACGAGGCAGAGAGAAAATCCCTGACCCCGCCGGGAATCGAACCCGGGAACCCAGGCGTGGGAAGCGAGAACGCTGCCGCACGACACAATTTTGAATATTTGCGACTGAGATCGTAATAACGAATATTTAAAAAAATTTGGAACAGTTATGGAATCTCTCGGACAACTGTCTCTATCTCGTCTCTCCACCACATTTCAGACATGCACTACTCGATTCAGATCCAAGGCTCCACTGATCAGTTCATAAGATAGATAACCATCAACTGGAGCAGCTCCATGCTGATGACCATTATCGCCTCTGAAAAGAAATTTTGGACCACCTACACCTTACACAAGCGGCACATGGCGCTGCAGTACTTCAGTTTTGTACCTCTGTGCAGCAACCATGTTTCTCAGACGGCCAACGAAGATGTGAAACCTCATTTTCCAGTTCAACAAGAGGCGGTACGGCTCCAAGACACCACAGCTGATCACCTACTTTTGTAGCTGAGGACTCCAATGCCTGTGTGTGTTGTTACGCTTGACCAGTAAGTATCTGTCCAGGGAAAAATTATCGTGTAGTGTCTGATCGGCAACGAGGAGAAAGACCTAAGATAAAACTCTTGACTTCCGGGCGTTGCGCCGAAGTCTTGGATTAATTTGCCAAGTCTCCATAGCTCGGAGCGAGTGGATATTTCTCCGTTGACGTACTTCGGATCAGGATGTTAAGCTTACGTGTCACTACGTAGTTCCTGTGATTGGATATGCAGTAACTTTCTGCTGACATGGGTGACTAAAGAGAAAAACCTAAGAATTTCTTTCTGTGATTGGGGTATTAATAAAGCTGCCAAATCTTTCATCTGTTTTATCATTTTGAGTTTCTGTTTTTCCTGAAAAGTCGCATTTTCACTTTTGTTTCAGTTCTTATATTAGCAGTTCTCTTACGTAATGTAGTTTAAGGCAAAACCAGGTGAGAAATTTATTGCTGTGAAGCACCTTGTGAGGCTATTTTCATGTTCTCTACAGACCATTTCCCACACTAACCGAAACATATGTTTTACGAGCTTGTAAAGTTGAAGATACCATTGCCTAAAGGTACAGGGTGTTTCAAAAATGACCGGTATATTTGAAACGGCAATACAAACTAAACGAGCAGCGATAGAAATACACCGTTTGTTGCAATATGCTTGGGACAACAGTACATTTTCAGGCAGACAAACTTTCGAAATTACAGTAGTTACAATTGTCAACAACAGATGGCGCTGCGGTCTGGGAAACTCTATAGTACGATATTTTCCACATTTCCACCATGCGTAGCAATAATATGGCGTAGTCTCTGAATGAAATTACCCAAAACCTTTGACAACGTGTCTGGCGGAATGGCTTCACATGCAGATGAGATGTACTGCTTCAGCTGTTCAATTGTTTCTGGATTCTGGCGGTACACCTGGTCTTTCAAGTGTCCCCACAGAAAGAAGACACAGGGGTTCATGTCTGGCGAATAGGGAGGCCAATCCACGCCGCCTCCTGTATGTTTCGGATAGCCCAAAGCAATCACACGATCATCGAAATATTCATTCAGGAAATTAAAGACGTCGGCTGTGCGATGTGGCCGGGCACCATCTTGCATAAACCACGAGGTGTTCGCAGTGTCTCTAAGGCAGTTTGTACCGCCAGAAATTCACGAAGAATGTCCAGATAGCGTGATGCAGTAATCGTTTCGGATCTGAAAAATGGGCCAATGATTCCTTTGGAAGAAATGGCGGCCCAGACCAGTACTTTTTGAGGATGCAGGGACGATGGGACTGCAACATGGGGCTTTTCGGTTCCCCATATGCGCCAGTTCTGTTTATTGACGAAGCCGTCCAGGTAAAAATAAGCTTCGTCAGTAAACCAAATGCTGCCCACATGCATATCGCCGTCATCAATCCTGTGCACTATATCGTTAGCGAATGTCTCTCGCACAGCAATGGTAGCGGCGCTGAGGGGTTGCCGCGTTTGAATTTTGTATGGATAGAGGTGTAAACTCTGGAGCATGAGACGATACGTGGACGTTGGCGTCATTTGGACCGCAGCTGCAACACGGCGAACGGAAACCCGAGGCCGCTGTTGGATCACCTGCTGCACTAGCTGCGCGTTGCCCTCTGTGGTTGCCGTACGCGGTCGCCCTACCTTTCCAGCACGTTCATCCGTCACGTTCCCAGTCCGTTGAAATTTTTCAAACAGATCCTTTATTGTATCGCTTTTCGCTCCTTTGGTTACATTAAACCTCCGTTGAAAACTTCGTCTTGTTGCAACAACACTGTGTTCTAGGCGGTGGAATTCCAACACCAGAAAAATCCTCTGTTCTAAGGAATAAACCATGTTGTCCACAGCACACTTGCACGTTGTGAACAGCACACGCTTACAGCAGAAAGACGACGTACAGAATGGCGCACCCACAGACTGCGATATCTTCTATATCTTTCACATCACTTGCAGTGCCATCTGTTGTTGAAAATTGTAACTACTGTAATTTCGAAAGTTTGTCCGGCTGAAAATGTACTGTTGTCCCAAGCATATTGCAACAAACGGTGTATTTCTATCGCTGCTCGTTTAGTTTTTATTGCCGTTTCAAATATACCGGTCATTTTTGAAACACCCTGTAAGTGACACGTTTTGTTGAAAATCTTGAATATGTGCTAATCCATCTTTTCTTTTTAGTCATTTCCTGTTTTACGCGTTATGTAATAGGCCTCCCACCTGTTATGGTGATCAACTTTTGCTCGATCATCCAAGGTCTTGTTTTTGTTTTGGATCATGTATATTTATTTTTACTGACAGTCGTTCAGGAACCATTGTTTGTAGATATTCAGTCTATCTTCTATAATTTTCTTCTCACTTTCGTTTTACGTGTTGTATGTCTAGCTCATTTCTTACATCAACACTTCTGATAGCATTTGTTCTTTTACATCCCTGCATTTCTCGCTATTTGGTGTCCATCAGCGATTCACTCGGTTATAACAGTGGTGATAGAGCAACGATCTCATAAATTTCTGATTTTCTAAGTTGCAGACTTTTATTCTGCAGATATCTGCTGATTGTTGCTTATATATTATTTGGATGTATTTTTAGTAATCTTACATCACACGACAACCAATATATTTGTAATATTTGGCTTTTTCCATTACTTAGTTGTTAATGAAAATTTTAGTCCAAGTTGCCTGTTAACCTACAAGAGTTTATTTTTGAACATGTGCTATAGATTCAGTTACCTCTACGCTGATGCGATTAGCTATATCCGAACATAAATTCAAAAGAACGTGGCAACAGATTTTTGTAGGTAACAGGCATAATGGTCACTGCAGATCGCAGATGCACTCAGTGGATACACAATGATAGTGAGCCGTCTGTCCATGCGATATCATGTCTAGTCCTTGATCAGAACAGCAAAGTCAGCTACTGCCTGTCATAGACGCGGACTATGTTGTCGATTTACGCTTGCGCTAACCCACGATATGGTATCAGCAGGAATATCTGAGCGTTTTCCTTTCGTATAAATTCACATCATCGCCATTTACGTGCATAAGAAGAGATACAAAATTTTCCTCATATAGATGTACAGACTTATCAATAAATTATGTGATTGACATTGATGCTAATCATAAAAACGGTATAAAAAATCGATATTCTCTAGTTGTGGGAAAGAATGATTCTCATTTGAAAATAGAAAGAAGTTGTTAATTTTGAAACAAATAGCTTTTTATTTAAATTTATTCTGTGAGAAGTCTATCACAGTTTCAATAGCTTAGAAGTTTTGTCAAGTGTCAGGTGTTAAAATTACTTAAGCTTTTCATTGATTTTAAATGAAAGAAAATTAATAAAGTTGATTAATTACGTTAAGCAGATATCAGGATGAAATGTTAGCTTGATAATACATATCTCGAGTCATCAATAAACAATTAATTTGTTTGTCTTGTTCCTTGGGCTGGGGGGGAGAAGATCACTGGTCTTCAGAGTGGTTTCATGCTACCCGCCACGACTTCTTCTTCTGTGCCAACTTCTTCATCTGAGAACAGCACTTCCTTTCCACATGGGCGCTTCCAGCACAGTGGAACTTATTTCCTGATATCTTAAAATATATAAGTGAAGAGGATTACAAAGAGAGGAATAGTAAGGAGAGCTGCATGAAACTAGTCTTCAGACTGAAGACAAGACCAAAACAACAAAAAATTTCCAGCGTGTACGAAAACTTGTGATTATTTACTTGCAATGCCCAGTTGAAATACACGCAAAACATAATTATGAAATTCTAAGGCATTGTGGATATGCATCTGTAAAGTCGATGTATCGAGGATCTGATATCTGTGTGTAGATATCGAGCCCGCCTCCACAGCTGAGTTCCCTAACGCACATTTTTGCAGTGGAGTAAAGTCTCTGATCGCTAGTCGCGGCACCAATGTTATGGATTAGACGCCAAACCTCTCTGCAGTGTCTCATCAATGGATGGCGTGTGACATTGTTGATGGTGATCGTCCGTCGGAAGGAGACTGAGTTCTGACGCCCCTTTGGTACCATTCGAGAGGAGTAGGCTGGGTCCTGGCATCATATTTCAGCTTCTTCCTTCCTTTGATCCCTAACAACAGAAACGCAACACTAGGTTGTACAAGCAGTCCTTACCGTCATCCACACGGTATAGGTACACACTTGACACTTTAAAAAAGTCAGAGGAAGGTAATGGCAAACCATGTACACTAAGACCTTGCCAAGAGCACAGATGCAAGATTGGTACGGGTCTGAAGGAAACTGCAGAGTACATAGATTCAACACAGGCACTGAATATACACGGAAGAGCCAAAGAAACTCCTACACCGGCTTAATAACGTTTAAGGCCCACGCGAACATCAAGAAGTGCCGCAACACGACGTGGCATGGACTCGACTAATGTCTGAAGTAGTGCTGGAGGGAATTGACACCACGAATCCTGCAGAGGTCTCCATAAATCCGTAAGAGTTCGAGGGGCTGGAGATATCTTCTGAACAGCACGTCGCAAGGCAATCCAGATGTGCTCAGTAATGTTCATGTTTGGGGAGTTTGGTGGCCAGCGGAAGTGTTTAAACTCACAAGTGTTTCTGGAACCACTCTGTAGCAAAACTGGACGTGTGGAGTGTCGCATTGTCCTCCTGGAATTGGCCAAGTCCGTCGGAATGCACAATGGTTATGAATGGATGCAGGTGATCAGATAGGATGCTTATGTACAAGTCACCATTCAGCTTCGTAGCTAGACGTATCACGGATACCATATCACTCCAACTGCACACGCCCCACACATTACAGAGTCTCCACCAGCTTGAATAGTCACCTGCCGTTATGCAGGGTGCATGGATTCATGAGGTTGTCTCCGTACCCGTAGTCGTCCATCCGCTTGATACCATTTGAAACGAGACTCGTCCGACCAGGCAACATGTTTCCAGTCAACAGTCCAATGTCGGTGTTGACGGGCCCAGACAAGGTGTTAAAGCTTTGTGTCGTGCAATCATCAAGAGTGCACGATGGTTCGTTGAATGGTCCGTACTCTGACACTTGTTGATGGCACAGCATTGAAATCTGTAGCAAATTGCGGAAGGGTTGCACTTCTGTCTCGTTGAATGATTTTCTTCAGTTGTTGTTGGACCCGTTCTTGCAGGATCTTTTTCCGGCCGCAGCGATGTCGGAAATTTGACGTTTTGCCGGATTCCTCATATTCGCGGTACACTCGTGATATGGTCGTATGGGAAAATACCACTTCATCACTTCCTCGGAGATGCTGTGTCCTATCGCTCCTACACCGACTATAACACCACGTTCCAGCTCACTTAAATCTTGATAACCTTCCATAGTAGCAGCAGTAACCGATCTAAGAAATGCGCCGGACACTTATTGTCTTACATGGTTGTTGTCGACCGCAGCGCCACATTCTACCTTTTTACGTATTTCTGTGTTTGAATACGCTTGCTTGTACCACTTTCTTTGGCGCTTCAGTGTAGTATTTCGTGTCCAAAAACAAGGCCGAGACTTTTTTAAAAAGTCTATCCCTGTACGAGATTCACAGTATCTCTGAAAGTTTGGGATGGAGACGAAGAAGTTACATATGGAAGTCTGGGTCTGCCCGGGCAGAGTGCACGGATATCCGAAGCGATTAAGGAGAGCGCTCACTTAAAATGGTAAAATCCGGGTTTGAGTCACGTTCTGCCATAAATTTTCATTGTCACCAATCAATACTGCAGCTGGAGTTTAATCATATTCGCAAATGCGTATATCATAATTCCTCTGTTACAGTAATATCTGCAAGCGACCTCAGCAGCTGTCGGGTAGTAACCATCTCTTTGAAATACGTGCTCCATTCGGAAAGTAATATTCTACTGGTAGCAAAATGGGAACTAAAATGAAAATCAAAAGTGATTTATTAGCAACAGTTGGCTACAACCTCCATCCACTTCTCCACGTAGTCGCCGCTCCGACTGAGACATTTATCGTAGCATTGTACCAACTTCCCAATATCCTCGTCAAAGAAGGCAGCCATCTCTGCTATCTGCAACCTCTCTAAGCTGATCTGCAGCTTGTTGACAGTGTGTTCATAGCCGGCTGTTCATATGAACAGAGGTGAAAAACTGAGGTAGCCAAGTGCGGCCTGTACAGTGGGTAAACAAACACTTCCCATCGGAAACGCTACAGGACCGTCATCACTGCCTCTGCGGTGTGTAGCTGAGAATTGTCATGAGGGAGGAAATGCAGATAGCACGTTTGTGGGCTGCGTGAAATGCGGCGAAATCTCTCACAGGCACTGATATCTGGCGGGTGACAGTATTTTCTAGGTCTTTTTACGTGCTCATTGTGCGCTCACAACTGAAAAGAGCGATGTGACGCGATCGTCGGGAATACTGTCCAACATATGAATGCAAAGCTTCATCAGATTTTCACTATAGTTTCCCTTTCGTGTTCGATCGGACCTTAAGTTCCGAATAGCCCTAGTACTAGCAGTGCCTAACCAAAAGTATCGGGATCCTGCTACGTAACGCGGTATTGACCACCAGATGCCACAAGAGTCGGACCCGCCTGTATAAAAGTAGTTGAGTTTTATAGTCAGTAGACAAGCAGTAACAGTAGAATGGGTCGGTCAGTAGAGTTCAGTGATTTTTAACGTGGACTAGTCATTGGAAGTCACCTGAATAATAAAACCATCACGGAGATTTCAATAGTTGTCAAGCTGCCCATTCGACTGTTGATTTGTATGGTAAGTGGAAAGGCGAAGGAACAACAACTGCTCAACCGAACCTTCAGGGACCGTCGGGCTTTGCGGAGAGAGATCGAACAAAATGGCACAAAGTCAACAGAATGAATCAATCTTGAGTTCCACAGTGCTACCAGCAGTCTCGGTAGTAGAATGACTGTGAGTAGCGAGTTAAAAGGAACGGCATACCGTGGACGCACAGCTCCTCGTAAGCCACACAATTTCTATAGTCAGTGCAGAGCGACGCTTGAGGTAGTACACATAAAGATACCACTGGACAGTGTATTGCTGAAAATGAGTGATTCAGAGTGATGAATCACGCTACATCCTCTGGCGATCCGATGGAGAGGTTTGGGTTTGGCGAACATTAGCTGCTGTCATGTGTAATGTCAACAGGTAGGTGGTGTTCAGTGTGGCAGTGATTTTCATGGTTAGTAAGCGTTCTCCTCATTGCGCTTAAGAAAACGCCAAATGCAGAAGGATATGAACACGTCTTACGGCGTTGTGTACGCGTACAGAAGAGGAACAGTTCGAAGGCGATAATGGTATCAGAATGACAATGCACCCAGTCGCAAAGCTGCATCTATTGGGCAGTGGTTTGTGAATAACAACATTCGTGAGATGGAATAGCCTCCCCGAGGTGCAGAACTGAACAAATGGGACACCTCTGGAATGAGTTGCAACGTCAACGTGGCTCTAGACCCCACAGTCTAACTACCTTCACTCCATTCACACACCTCATATAAGCGATTCGGTCTGGAACCGCACTGCTGCTGCGGTTGCAGGTTCGAATCCTGCCTCGGGGATAGATGTGTGTGAAGTCCTTAGGTTAGTTAGGTTTAAGTAGTTCTAAGGCTAGGGGACTGATGGCCTCAGATGTTAAGTCCCATAGAGCTCAGAGCGATTCCTACATCTACATCTACATTTATACTCCGGAAGCCACCCAACGGTGCGTGGCGGAGGGCACTTTGCGTGCCACTGTCATTACCTCCCTTTCTTGTTCCACTCGCGTATGGTTCGCGGGAAGAACGAGTGGCGGAAAGGCTTTGTGCGCGCTCGAATCTCTCTAATTTTACATTCGTGATCTCCGCGGGAGGTATAAGTAGGGGGAAGCAATATATTCGATACCTCATCCAGAAACGCACCCTCTCGAAAACTGGACAGCAAACTACACCGCGATGCGGAGCGCCTCTCTTGCAGAGCCTGCCGCTTGAGTTTTCTAAACATCTCCGTAAGTCTATCACGCTTACCAAATAACCCTGTGACGAAACGCGCCGCTCTTCTTTGGATCTTCTCTATCTCCTCCGTCAACCCGATCTGGTACGGATCCCACACTGATGAGCAATACTCAAGTATACACCGAACGAGTGTTTTGTAAGCCACCTCCTTTGTTGACGGACTACATTTTCTAAGGACTCTGCCATTGAATCTCATCCTGGCACCAGCCTTACCAACATTTGAACCATCTGAACACCTCATCTCATGGGAAGTGTCCCCAGCAAGTGTCATAAAGACGAACGGTCGACACGCTCCATGCTAATATCCATTAATAGATCACCAGATACCTTTATTCAGATAGTATGCACGATTTGACTTGCTCAGTGTTAACCACTAATCCTGTAATCGAACGATGTCAGACTCCGTCTGTTTGTAAATGTGAACCCCTGTCATGGGTTAGGCTCATTCCGACAGGCTGAATTTTGCCTACAGAGC
The DNA here is from genome assembly GCF_023897955.1 of Schistocerca gregaria. Lineage (NCBI taxonomy): Eukaryota > Metazoa > Arthropoda > Insecta > Orthoptera > Acrididae > Schistocerca > Schistocerca gregaria. The sequence goes on from NC_064927.1 coordinate 309,587,278, forward strand.
AGTGCGAGGTCTGATCTATGATCCTGGGACATGTCAGCAACATGCTGCATATTCCTCCAGCCGTTATTGCCAGTACATGAACCCTGATGGTGCCACGACTTCTTTATTCAGGGAGCTTACTTTCCGAAGAGCCCTCTCGGAGGGCGATACGACAAAAGGACATAAAGTATGACCGAGTTCACTGCGACTGTTTGTTGCTACAGCAGCGGCCCTGTTCAGAGCCAGCTGTCAACCTGTGTGTTGATCCGGCCCCACAGCAGCAGCAGGCTGGTCTGAGAGCTAGCACATGGGCGGCTACCCGGTCGCGGGCACGCCTGCTCCTCTCCGGAATGCGACGCAGCGAGCCCGCTCCGGCTCTGTCGTGCCCGCTTAGCTTCGCCTATCTGCGCCGTGAGGTACGGCCATTGAATGCAAATGCGGCTCGGCCGCTGGCTCGCGACTCGGAATCTGGGGCCGAGCACAAGCGCAGCACAATGCCTCCTCGCTCTTTTTTGTTATTATTACCGCCTTTTTATCCCGCACCCGGTACCTGTCCTCGCGGATTATTATGAGTGCCCGCCGCGTGTTGGCGAATCGTCTGATCCGCACGTACAATGGCCGCGCGCCCGTGTAAGGATGGCCGCGGCACGCGAGGTTGCGTGAGCTCCGCTCGGTTCCGCACTGCTGCAGGCAGGTGATAGGGCGGAGCCGCGGGGACCGCCTTTCCACATTCCGCTTCGCGTCTGCACGCAGCCGCAGTCGCGACAGCGCCGGCCGCCGCCCCGCTGCCTGCTGTAGAGGTGGGCGGCACCTGCGTCTCGGTGCAAAGGCACCCCACCCAAAAAAAAAAAACCGACAGCTACATTTGTAAAACTACCTTACTCTACGTAGACTACCATAAGTACGCGTAGACTACGGTATTCGCATTCGGGAGGACGACGGTTCAATCCCGTCTCCGGCCGTCCTGATTTAGGTTTTCCGTGATTTCCCTAAATCGCTTCAGGCAATTGCTGGGATGGTTCCTTTGAAAGGGCACGGCCGATTTCCTTCCCAGTCCTTCCCTAACCCGAGCTTGCGCTCCGTCTCTAATGACCTCGTTGTCGACGGGACGTTAAACACTACCCACCACCACCACTACGGTATTTTCCTAATATATTTGGTCAGATGAGGTCGCACATGCATTACAACTACGTTATGTGTGTTGCATACCTGTCGAGGGTTTGCTCATAACGTTTGCTTTATTGACATACGCGGTCTGTGTCTTAATACATTCCCCTGACAACCGGAAGCGGTGAACCGTCTCGAAATTGAGTGAGGATGTACGCTGAAGAGCCAAATAAACTGGTATGCCAGCCTAATATCGCGAGCATGCAGATGTGCCGCAATATGACGCGGCATGGGCTCGAAAGAGTGCTGGACGGAATTGGTGCCACTCATCCTGCAGGGCTGTCCACAAATCCATAAGAGTGCGAGTAGGTGGAGATCTCTTCTGAACATCACGTACCAAGGCATCCCAGGTATGCTCAATAATGTTCACGTCTGGGGAGTTTGGTGGCCAGCGGAAGTGTTTAAACAACGAAGAATGTCCCTAGAGCCACTCTGTAGCAGTTCTGGACGTGTGTGGTGTCGCGTTGTCCTTCTGGAATTCCGAAAGGTCTGTCGGAATGGACATGAATGCAAGGAGGTGATCAGACAGAATGGTTACGTACGTGTCACTTGTCACAGTCGTATCTAGAAGTATCAGGGGCCCCGTATCACTCCAACTGCACACGTCCCACATCATTACAAAGCCTCCACCAGCTTGAACTGTCCCCTGCTGACATGCAGGGTGCATTGGTTCATAAGGCTGTCTCCATACCCGTACTCGTCCATTCGTTCGATACAATTTGAAACGACACAAGGCAACATGATTCGACTCATCAACAGTCCAATGTCGGTATTGACGGTCCGTAAAGCTTTGTGTCGTGTAGTCATGAAGGGTACACGAGTGGGTCACTGGCTACGAAAACCCATGTCGAGGATGTTTCGTTGAATGGTTCTTACGTTAACACTTGTTGATGGCCCAGTACTGAAATCTGCAGGGAGGGTTGCAATTCTGTCACGTTGAACGATTCTCTTCAATAGTCGTTGGTCCGGTTTTTGCAGGATCTTTTTCCGGCCGCAGCGATGTCGGAAATTTGATGTTTTACCGGATTCCTGATATTCACGGTACACTCGTGAAATGGTCGTACGGGAAAATCTCACTTCATCGCTATCTCGGAGATGCGGTGTCCCATCGCTCGTGTGCCATCTATGACACCACGTTCAAACTCTTTTAGATCTTGGTAAGCTGGCTTTGTAGCAGCAGTTGCCGATCTAGCAACTGCGCCGAACACTTGTTGTCTTATATAGGCGTTGCCGATCGCAGCGCCGTATTCTGCCTGTTTACGTATGTGTGTATTTGAATACGAATGCCTATACCAGTTTCTGTGGCACACCAGTGTAAGAAGGGCAGTATAACCTAGGGAACACTTTTGTACTGTATAGTTATCCTGCTACCTGTTACTCAAAAACAAAAAGTATCTTTAGAAAAACTGAACTTTTCAATATTTAATTAAGGTTTTATTCGAAAATTGTTGACTTATAACGTGAAATAGGGGGATGTGGTATTAAAAATAAAGAAAAAAAACATACAGATTTATCATATAGCGCTGGAAAACGCAAAATAAAAAGAAACGTAAAACAAAAATATGTCATCCAAGGTTTCAATATTTCCTCCATCTGTAGTCATAAACAGATTTCACATTTATCGATAATAAAAGGAAACTTTGCCTCTGCTCATGATGAAGAATTTTTTATTGAGTACAAAATAATAACAGGAATAATATTTTTGGTATGTTTGTGCATGGAAGCAATACTTGCTGCGAATCAACTAATTTTTATTACTATAAAGTGCTATTCATCTTCCGTAAAGATAAAAAATACACAATGGATTCACACTGAACTGTATTCGTACTGCGCAATCGGACTTCGTTCGCAAAGTGAGAAGCAGTTTCTAAGTATGGTTTGCAATTCGTAGTTCCCTTGGTGAGGTGCCCGCAATGACTGCTACACATATGGTCCAAGCGGGTTATTTCAGTTCGTACAATAACACCCTCCAGCAGTTCCACTGTATAACCTGTCAGTAAAATCCCATCAGTGTTAGTGGTACCAAATAAAACAACATGACACAATGTCTAAGCAAAACTGAGTGATTATTCTCACTTAAGAAAGCTTACATTAATACATGCGTCTTAACAGATCGTATCTAAGAGGAGGAAGTGATAAATGAAGTATATCATAAAAATGGGGATACTACTTTACAAAGATTACTTAGTTAGTAAACTTAGTCCTCCAAACATTAAGCATATACACCAGTCTATCTTCATCAGAAATAACACGCTTCATAGTTTCACTATAATGTTTACTAGCAAAAAAAGTTTTACTAGGACAGGAAAAAAGAGCAAAACACTAACACGTCGTTGTAAACCCACACACACACTCTCTCTCTCTCTCTCTCTCTCTCTCACACACACACACACACACACACACACACACACACACGCGCGCGCGCGCGCGCGCGCGAACATATACGCGCGCACGCATCTGCACGGACCACGAAACTAAGTATCACTCTGCAGCAGACTGTGGGTTGGTTTGACGTTTCCTGGCACAATAAAACTGTGAGGTAGAATGGGATTCGATGTGCGGTCCCAGGTCCGAAACCGAGTCCAGCAAACAATTTAAGTCTGCCAGGAAATTTCAAACGACACAAGCTCTCACGGAGGGTAAAAATGTCGAATAGGACGTGTGTCATTGTACAGTTAAAGAAAATTCACATTAATAGTGTGAAATTCCACCTACTTCTTGTATGAACTAAAAACCGCAACAAAGCAAGTGCAAATATTCCACTGTTAGGAGTTCAAATGGCTCTGAGCACTATGGGACTTAACTTCTGAGGTCATCAGTCCCCTAGAACTTAGAACTACTTAAACCTAACTAACCTAAGGACATCACACACATCTGTGCCCGAGGCAGGATTCGAACCTGCGACCGTAGCGGTCGCGCGGTTCCAGACTGTAGCGCCTAGAACCGCTCGGCCACCCCAGCCGGCTCCACTTTTAGGAGTACATAGCGTGGTATGCAAGGTGGCATGAGAAGTCGATAAGTGCAGGCGAAGGCAGCTTCCTTCAGTCAAGGAACGCTAGCAAAAGGTGTGTCTGGAAAGTTCGGTGACTGATCACTGAAAATAAAGGAAACATGAGCTATAAACTAAATGCATTTGTTGGCCTTCATAGTAATCACCATTAGCCGCAAAAGACTTGTCACATCCGTTGTAAAGCTGTTGGAAACTGTCAGCAAATGCTTCTTGTGGGATAGCTCGAAGCACCGGTGTCTTTGTTGGATATCCACATCATTAGGTGACATGAGACCTGGTGCTACCTGTATGATCTGGGAGACCAAGCGACACTCAGTAGCAGCTTGTTCACAGCGAATTTTAAAATTTTCCCAGGGTATTGAGTCTTCAAACAAATTACGGGCTGGAAATGATCGTCGTTCAATAACGTACCATGATATTTCAACTGAGCGCCCAGCAGTAATACTCAGGTGAGCCTTCTTTATTGTGGTTTCGTTCCCCTGCCCCATATGGGCAGGGGAGGGCTGTCAGCGGCACAATCCGCCGCTTTTCAACCGAGTGACATGACAACTAAAACAAGAATAGAATGATACATACATAAGGCGATAAAAAAGGGGAACATAAAAAAGAGGAAGGGAAGAAAATGGAGGTAAGAATACACTGACATGGAGACGTTCACGAGGGACAGTTAAAAAAGACACCAGATAGTTAAAAGACACAGTTGGCGATTCTTAAAACACAGAGAAGACACTGAATGCGCATGCACAGGTGAAAAGTTGGCCACAGTATTACAAACGCTTCGGAACAACACACTTAAAACCCACTTGGAGCACACACGACGAAGAATAAAACTGCCAGGTGGGACCTGCCGAAGGAAAGGTCAGAGAGGATGGAAAAGGAGGGGAGAGCAAGGGGCAGCAGGGGAAGTGGCAGGATGAAGAGAGTAGGGGCATCAGCAGGTACACTAAGAGGCAGGAGACACGTGTAGGTAGGAGATGAAGAGGGAAGACAATGCAGGAGGAAGTGCACAGGCACTGAAAGGGGGCACAAGAGAGGGAGGGGAATAGGAGGGGAAGCCGCTCAGGTGGAGGGAGGGGGAGGAGGGGGAGCCCTGAGGAGGAGGCAGGAAGATGGGGTTAGAGTTGGTTGGAAGGGTAGATGTCAGGGCGAAGCTCACCATCCAGGAGGGGAAGATGGTGGAAGTTGCGTGGGGAAACGAGATGGGGGGTGTGGAGATGGAGAGAGGGTGGGAAGCTACAGTAAAGGTGCGGCAACTGGTTGGGGTGGAGAGGAAGGGCGACACCAGGGGGTGAGGAGGATCAAGGCGGTGGACAATATATAGTGTGTGGATTTGTTCAAGGAAAAGGAGAAGGTGGGAGAAGGGGATGAGGACGTGGGGGCCGGAAGGCGGATGCGGAAGGCGAGGCGGAGCGAATGGCGTTCGAGGATTTGGAGGGCTTTATATAACCGGGGAGGGGAACACTGCTGAAGTTGTCCTCCACACTATATAGCTCGCTGTGAATATTCCGCGCGTACTTCAAAATAAAGTTGATAGGCGGAGCACATGACCCGACGACGGCAGCGCCCTCACTGCTGGAACCGCGGAACCCAGCTGTCCTCTCCGTTGCCTCTTGGCGTGCCTATCGGCGTAACCTATCGTCTTTGATTAGGACAAATCGTGTAGATGATATGGTACTAAGCACTGTCCAACTGGTAGCCCCTATCATGGTCCTTCTGATTTTCCTCCAGGCGTATCTCCACGGATTCCTCTATAATGGAATCCCAAAAAGATGTATCTATGATCACAATCATTGTTTTATTACACTCCATTGAATGGCCAGGGGATACACAATATTCGGCAACAGTGGACTTTCTTGCATTATTCTTTCACGGTGCTTGTGGTCTGACCTATGTAAAGTCCCACAAGCTTAGATGGTGGGCGGAAAACCGCTTTCATCGGAAATCTGCGGAGGATTTTCGATATCTTAAACGAAATGTTACCAGCAAAAGGAAGAAAAGCTATAGATATTGCCGGGATGTTCTTCAAATTATCTGCTTCCTGGTTCTTCGTTTTCGCAGAGTGTACCCCATTAATCTGCGGAGGATAGCATTCAGTTTCTTTAAATAGTGTCATTAGATGAGCGAGATCTTCAGGCAAACTATGTAGGTCTGAGTCTGTGTGAGTTCCGTGTGAGAATGTTTTAAGCACTCTCAGAGTTTGCGATAGGTGATGACGACTCGCTGCTTGTAAGTACAAATTAAAATGGCTGTCCTCGATAAGCTGAATTCTCTGGAGAACCATCCATCATTCTTCCGTCTAATGAAGAGATAAAAGAAAGGCAAACAACCATCTTTCTCTACTTTCATTGTGGACCGAATGTTGTGAATGTCGGTGAGGTGAGGTAGAAACTCCATTAACTTATGTTCTACATGAGGCCCCACTGCGAAAGTATCATCCAGATACCTCGAAAAGACGGTGAGGTAGAAACTCCATTAACTTATGTTCTACATGAGGCCCCAATGCGAAAGTATCATCCTGATACCTCGAAAAGACGGTTGGTTGAAGGGCAGCTGACTCAAGAGCTGTCTCTTCGAAATCGTCCATAAAAAGGGCTGGCCACCAAAGGTGTCAATGGCGACGTCATCAGCCTCTTCAAAATAATCTTGGTTGAACATATAAAGTAGGTGCAGTACAGAATGCTCCCAAGCAAGGCAGTGATGTCCACCTGAAATTTGTGCGCTAATGGGCGATTCGAGGCGCCCTGAAAAAAGTTCGGAGTCGGCGTGGCTGCAAGGGGCCGCCAGGCAAGCGGGGGCCCGGCAGCAGCCACGTGGGTCCGAACGTTAGCTGAGCAAGATGGGTCCAGGCCGATAGCGTGGCTGGGAATTTCATGTTGACGCTTTGTGTCGAGCAAGATGATTTCTATTCCGGGAGTGCCAAAGATGGCGGACTTTGTGAAACCTTAATGGCAGACATTTTACAGTTCGTATAGAAAAATTTGTAGTAGCCATATGAATCATGATAACTCAAAAAGAAATATGTACACTACCATTATTTGCACGAAGATTCTGATGGTCTAATCAGATTTTAAATATCTTTATTATTTTAAAGTAACACTCAGCAACGAGCTTCCAAAATCTAAACAGTTCATCCGATTTTGTTGATAGGAATGTCTCTACAGAGCTACTAGTATAAACCTAAATTGGTATAAATTACAAGCGTGTAACTTGAATAGTACTTGAGTTATTGGAGGTCAAAGTGGCCGATTACAATCGATCGCGCCAGGTCATAAGTACTCCACGTTGTTGTTGTCTTCAGTCCTGAGACTGGTTTGATGCAGCTCTCCATGCTATCTACAGTAAAGCTGCATGTCCTCGGGAAAAATTACGGCTGTAGTTTCCCCTTGCTTTCAGCCGTTCGCAGTACCAGCACAGCAAGGCCGTTTTGGTTAATGTTGCAAGGCCAGATCAGTCAATCATCAAGACTGTTGCCCCTGCAACTACTGGAAAGGATGCTGCCCCTCTTCAGGAACCACATGTTTGTCTGGCCTCTCAACAGATACCCCTCCGTTGTGGTTGCACCTACGGTACGCCCATCTGTATCGCTGAGGCATGCAAGCCTCCCCACCAACGGCAAGGTCCATGGTTCATGGGGGGTAGTCCACAGTTACACTAAAAAACGGTAGCAGCATGCTTATAAATATATTTATTCATCTATGTCTTTGTTTATATCCGATATATACTATTCATGAAGAAATTGGTTAAATATTTACTGTGATTAGAAATCAAAGAGACATTAGGCTACTGGCCTGCCTTTGTCGCTATTCCTTTGATATATGTTTATTTAATTTGTTTATGTATTTAATAATGTGTGGTAGAGCGTGTTTACGATCCAGCCGTAGGACTATTTATTTAATTTAAAGTTATTTAAGTGTAAATCCAGTATTTCGAAAGTGTTTCATTATATTTGTGAATGTGCACTGGCTTGACGATATGGAGCGCTCTAGCCAATCACAGCGCTCTTGAATAGGGAGATTGGATGGAACTGGGAGAAGAGCATCGTTTCGGGATAGTTCTGAGACAGTGCGGCACGAGGGACAGTCGCTGAGAACGCGGGAGGTGCTGGACAGGACTGCGCGAGGGACGCACAGTCGCGGAGCGGTGTGAGCGTGGTCGCGGCAGATATTTCGTGATGCTGGCTTGTGCACTTGTGAGATTTCCGTGGCTTCTACAGTGAAGACGTAGTGTGCGTTTAGAAGTGAATATCTCGCGAGCTTTGTTGTTGTTCATAACTAATTACGTACAGTAGAAACCTATTGTTTCCCTGTTATTCAACTTGCATTTTATTTAATTGCTGGACCATCGACAGCAGTAAGTGTTTTGGAGAAGTATGCCACATTCTCAAAAGTACTTCTACTATCGTACTCATCATTTAAAGTCGTTAAGATAGTACCTACAGAGTTTATTTAATTACAATCTTTCATTTATAAATTTCTACGTTACATTAGGAATTTACGAGTGATAGGAACTTTTGACCATTCGATCCATGTGTATATTAATATAGTGTACTGTAGACTCAGCAGTATTTGGCTTGTAATGCGGCAACTACGTATCCTAGCCCCTAGACAACGAAACCAGCCAAACATTTTAATATTTCAACTCTGAGTCGGAGGGTACGTAGTTGAGGGCCACCGAACCACATCCTTTCATCATTTTATTTAAAAGCCCGCGAACTTGTTACTAATTAGTACCATAGAATATGCGAGAGAGACTCTTGTAAAACGTGATACTAACTGAATGGTGCAAACTGCACCGTTCTGTTGATGAAGTTAGCTAAATTATGGACGTCATGTGAACAATTGTCCAGAAATAATCTCAGCAACGAAGCAAGCTGTTTGGTTGAATCATATGCAGGAGCTCCATTGTTTCTTACTTCTTTCTTTTCTTTCTTTTGCTCGTGCCGTTTTTCCCGCGGATACACAGGATCAGCATGGTTAACCGGATGTGGCAATGTTAGTTGAAGGGGTGGCCGCATGCCCTCCCTATCGCCACCACATACTCCCCGGGAAGGAATCAGTGTACCCCAACTTTCTGCGACTAGTGTAATCCATGGAATAGTGCGAAAGTGTTCAGATGTCTGTGAGCCGTGTAACTGAGGCGGTACGTGGGGACCAACTCGGTATTGACCTAGGAGAATGTGGAAAAACGCCTAAAACCCACATCCAGACTGTCCGGCACACCGGCCCTCGTAATTAATCCGCTGGGCGGTTTCGATCCGGGTTCAGCGCGCCTACTGAGTCCAGGAAGCAGTGCGTTAGCGCGCTCGGCTAACCTGGAGGGTTCCCATTCTTTCTTACTATTGGACGTAAAGATAGACTTTCTTTATAAATGTTTGAAAGGCCAGACATTGTTAGTACTTCACATTCATGTCATCTTAACCTCTCGATAATCTCTTGAGGTAAGGAGGAGGAATTCAGGAACACAGAAGATTTTTATTGAGCTCTTCCTGTAGTTTCATGATCAGTCCTCCTATCAGCATAATGACTTAGGAGACCGTTCAGCTTATCATCATACATTTTGCGAGGTAACGAAGCTGTTGCTTTACCTTTGTCAGCCTCCAGTACCAATACAACATGCTCCTCTCGCAGATTTCTTAGTGCAGCTACTGCGATGAGCTTAAGATTTCAAAAGAGCACTGCAAGATTCCCTCCTTATTTCTTCTGCAGTATCTGAAGGAAGGCATCGTACGCCTTTTACAGCACCACTCACAAAACTTATTGAAGGCGGTGCTCAAGGCGTAGGGGAAAAATTGAGCCCCTTGCTTAATACAGGCAGCGTCCTTGTTTTCCTCTGTGATCTAAACATTCATGGTGGTATCTGTTTGTCCTATATCGTGTCTCCCTACCACTTTCGCGCAACGACGCCTTGAGCGTGTTTTTTAGGGAATTGACTAGTTTGATCCTGGGACCTGTTGATGGTAAGGAGACGCCAGACCACACATGACATGTAGAATTCAGGAGAGTTCAGTGAGACTAGCGATGATATAACCAAATACTAAATTATCTCAGCGTCAGCTCCACTGCACTCCCTGTAAATGAATCTTAATACTAACTAAATATAGTGGAAGGGGTTCAAGGCTTTCCTATTTTTAGTTAGCTGGTAAAATAACGTCGAAAAAGCAGTTAAGTTTACCATTGGAAAATTTTATTCTACTCACAAAACATTATTTATAAATTGCACTATTGATAAAAGCAGATGTTTTAATACAGGATGGTAAAAACCAACTGCGTTCAACAAAAATGTGAACGAATATTCCCTGAATGGGTTTCCAAGTTCTACAATCGATCGAAGGATGACCTATGCCATATCACATCTATAATCTAGATTTAGTTTAAGTTTCACAAAAGAGAAAACTATCAAAATGGTCTACAGTGACCCTCAATTATCTTTAATTACTTATCTAACCTGTCGTAAATTACAGTGGCTGATGTGGCTTCTCAATAACTATAAAATAGAAAAATCATTGCGTTTCAGATCTTTACTTCAAGTGGCAAATGTGAACAACATGAGTTTTAATTAACGATCGACACTAGTATTACACAAAAAAGGGATGTAACAGATGAGTCTTCTGCAGTTCTGAGTGAAACTTTATGCGCTGTTATGCAGCATCGCGTGCATTCATTACCTTGTCGGTGTTCGTCAGGGGGGTGGCGGCCAGCGCAGCAGTCATCCAGCTCGCTGTCTCGGAACTAACTCTTCTAACTTCTACTTACTACAATTTACCGAAGTTGGTTTTAAAAAAAACTATCTGGCTGTGTTTTCATCTGACCAATCAGGGTCTCAATGTTAACCTTAAGCTCCGCCTACAAAGATTCTGTCTATCCAATGAGAAACGTTATACTTTTTGTGGTGGGGCAATGTTTTCAAAGTTTGCAACGTAACAGAGACGCTAAAACGTCTCACGCTAAAACCTGCAGCTGGTGTGGTCCTTTTAGCGTTATCGTAAGATCTATACTGTTCTTCTGGAGGGCTCTATCTTTTAAGATGGGCTGGGGGGTGGTCCTTGACGTACCTGAGACGCGAAAAAGTCTCACGCTAAAACTTGCGGGTGGTAGTCTTAGAGGAAGGCTGGCGACGTGGGTGTCCAGTCCGTCCCTTATCGTAGGGCCTTCTAGCTTAACACGGTTCTGCTCTCGGCTTCTGTTCTCGTTTCTCCCCTCGGAAATGCGTCGGTCTCATGGTGGAAAGGTATGACATGCATTTAGGCATTCTTGTGTTAGTCTGTGGTATTCCATTTGCTCACTCGTTACTCGTATTACTTTGGTTAATGTAATGTCACGATTTATTCGGAGCTATATGACATACTACTGGATTTGCTTATCATGTCAGGGTTTTCATGGAAGGTGTTGGATTTGCCTGACACCTTACAGTGAAATTGACAAAACAATGCCATGGTATCACCGCTAGTGGTGACGACTGTTGTGGTGACAGACGATCAAATTTTGACTTCCTTGTGGATCTAATGGAACTTGGTGAAGTCACTCCATCAGCCAAGTCCTATGATACAGGAGAAAGATGTGTTACAACTTTCAGGTGGAAGTGGTACAATTCTTCTGAACTAGGGTCCAGCCTTCATCTTGTATGGCAAGTCCGCTCTTTGACCATAGCATGATTAGTCTTCTCAGTAATCTTCCAAACAGTGGCAGTATCAATTAAATGCGTCACTCTGACAAATTCAGGTATAATGCCATGATCCTGATATCTCAATCATAACATTAAAACTCTTAACAGATTTTGCTCTCTTGCTACGTAGCTTATCGAAACTGCGCACTCTGATAATATTTCACCATCATAGGCACAGGTATCTTACCTGCGTGCAGACAAGTGCGGAGACTTCCATACTCACTGTCTCGTCTCTGCTGTCTCATCATAGTACACTGTCCCTCATTTCTCTCTTCGACCCTAACAGTGTTGCCTGAACAACACGCCAGAAACACCCATTTGAATCCAGAGCAAAATCATTTCTTTTGCAGGAACCAAGTCTGGAAGATCTTTCTACACTATATTAGAGAACTTAAGAACATCTTCAATTTTAAAAGAGAGTTAATGACGTATCTGCTAGAGCAATAATACTGATTATCCCAAGCTTGTGCAGCATTCTTAAATTTCATCTTCCCTTTTAAGAACGAAATTTGTTTGAACATGCTGTTCAGCGTCTAGCGTCTTACAGACCCCCCCCCCTCCCCCCTCTCCTCGCCAGAAAAGTCAGCTATCAAAATCCAAGATTAGTAAGATATCGAACGCCTTTTTCGACAGCAAGATTTTGATCGACCATGAATTTCTACCCGAGGGAGGCGGGGAAGACGATTAACACCAAGCTATTGACTGTCGATAGGCTTCTCTATCGCACTAGTAGCACCACATCCTGTCTCCTTTGCTAATGCGGATATCCAACAACCACAGCACTTCCATCGATTCTGCAGGAAGTATTTGGTGACAGTTCCCAACAACTTTACAATTGACGTCAGAGGACTTGCTGTAGCTAACGGTGATTACTTTCAAGTCTAGCAAAGGTATTTTGTGAGTACTCTTACTCATTTTATTGTCTGAGACCGATCACTAAAAGTTTCTGACTCACCTTGTGTTTAATATTGGCACGAAAGCTCCTTAAAAAGTGTTTCTGGAGGACAATATTAGCTGGCTATCCTACATGGAGAAAACGGTACAAGAAGACACTCGCAACTTTTCTCTCGTAGTGCTACGGGAGGATGTGAAACATCAAGTGGAAAGATGAATTTCAAATAAAAAGTACTAGCAGACGCCTATTTGTAAAAAAGTTTTAGGATTTTTTTTTACCAGAAGAAAAGACGAACTAGTGTGACATCTGCTACAGAATAACTAACCTGGCGCTGGGAAGAAAAGTAGAGGAGGAAATTATAGCGCTAGACAATAATTCAAAATTGCTGAACAGATTACTGACGAACCAGGGTGTACTATGTTTACAGGCATGAAAATATAAATAGCGATCAGGTCTGTATCAACAAAGTCAAAAATTATTGTCTTAAAAGAAGACGAATTAGGGCCCAATAAACTTTATTTTATGAATCTAGTGTCATTTTAAATCCACTACTGGCTCCCACCAGTTACCCACGCGGCTACTTCTATATCTCATATACTTTACTAGTACAACATATGCATCTGTTTAATTCGTTATTTACCCTAACAGATTGTTAGTATGACGCCTCATTCAGCCAATCAAATACTTTTTTAATTTATTTTCGATTGTGAAGTTTTGTGCAGTATTGCTGCGTATAAGTCGAGGAGAGGTATGTCGTTTGTAGCACGATCAGATCTGGATATGTTTCAGGAAGCCAGCTGATTGGTGGGAACAGGGAAGAGCCCAATTTGAATGTTTAAAGTAAAATATATTATATATTAAAATGCAACAAAAATAAGTAAGCTAAAAACTAAGTTAGGGAGGGACAGTAAAACTGTATATGTATATTATAGACGTGCAAGATAGGATATAGTACATTAGAACAATACCAACTGAAAAAAAGATATGTGGAAGGCAGCCGGGGAAGGTGAACAGAACAGCCAATGACAATCGTTCGGCGTAGCGAGACAGGCAGAACGAAGCCCAAAGGGACGCCAGACGTGCGGAAGTGGATGGCGGACGCCTTCGTCGCAAGCGTGACTGCGCTGGATTCGTAGCACAAACTTTTTGCATTTGAACCGATCAGAAAGTTCTCGTCGTGACAGACAGTGTATCCGTTGTGATTCGAGCGTGAGCGTTGAGATGCAGTTGTGCGAACTCTCGAAAACTGATACCGAGTTCACGCGTGGTGTTGCACTTTCACAACAAGAATAGCACTTATGCGCTTACTACGAAATATTGTGAACAGAGTGTTTGCCACAGACTGCAGCTTACAATAAGCTAATGAACTCTGTGACGATCGCACGCGGTTATTCAGCTAATACACAATAATTAACTTAGATTCCGAGGAATTAAGGATTATATGCAACAGTTCCACATAAGTAAATATTAGTTTATTGCTTTGACGGCGTCACTAACTAAAAAAAAGTACTTTGACTACTGACCATTGGTCTAATTTCTAATTTTTGTTTAGTTTCGTAGTTATTTTATCTCTTTGTATGTACGTATGTGGTTCTAGACTTCTTCATGCCTGGAAATTCTCTTTTGGTGTGGCTACTTGTCCAGTGAATAACAAAAATTTGAAGTACACGTGACGGTACGGTACCCATATTTACGATTGATAATTAGTTTTGATGGCGAAATAATTATCGATCCAATTTACACAAGAAACGCAGTGTGTACGCGTACGCCTTCGCCCCTGCAGGAAGTAAGTGGAGTGGGGGGCAGATCTGAGGCTCCGATAAGTCGAGCAGCAAGTAGCCGCGAAGCGGAAGGCAAACGACCGAAACACTGCCGACCTTGTGGCGGGGCCGAAATTTCGGGGGTAGACGGTCCACACAGGTTGGTACATAAACGCTAAGATCAATAGACGTTTTAACACAAGTTTAACACCATTTACATCACCACGGAGCGTACATAGATTTACGAAATCTAAGTGAAATAGGGAAGCGATCTTGACTAAATAACATAAAATAATCATTGAAGATCGAACAGTCGAAAAAGAGTTTCCGGAAGCGGCCGTTACAAGCTGATACTAACAGCAAAAATATTTCTCACTCAAAACTGCTACAGTTGATAGGCTACTAAATATCAACATAAATATATGTCTAAAAATAGATGATTCATGAAATAGCGACATGCTGGTGTTGTATATCAACATAGTGCTAAATTAAAGTACTGCTGTATGCAATTCCTTAGAAAAACGTAAGGACATACGAATATTATGATTCGTCACCACAAAGCTGAATGTGGGATTTTTAGGTGATGTGTCGTTCTTATTGATACAGTTTCAACACACTGTACAACGCGAGAGGGTAACATCAAGATGTACATTAACACATGGCTCTTGTGTTAATTGAAGGTGGAGGGGAAGAAAGGAAAGGAAATGGAAGGAACTATTGATGCAGGGGAAGTTTATGCGGAATCGAGAGCGACGATTGGAAATATGCTGTGGACCGGGATTAGAATCTGGGATCACATTCTTACTAGGCAGTTAAGTTAACGCTGCGCCATCTGCACGCTGTTCAGCGCACTTGCGCAGACTAACGTAATTGTGCAATGAGGATGGTGGATTCATTGCCTGTCGAGACTAATCAGTTAAGTGAATGAGTGGTATTTGTTCTTTCGGGTGTGTTTGAAAGACCGAATACCACACCTTCACACACGAGTAGATGGCTCTTGCTTATATGGTAGGTGTTGCAAGAGGCGCGGGAGCGGGTTGTGTGTGTGTGTCGGGGGGGGGGGGGGGGGAGGGAGATATTAAACACAATGTCCGCTTCTTAGGACTAGAAGTGCACCGGCACTGTTAACTTCTTACTGAGAAGAAGAAAAAGATAACATCAATCAGAGGTTTGATGCAATATCAGTCTCATCAAGATTGTTAACAAATAGAAACCGTCCTTTTCAAAGTGTGTGGTTGCCAGGTAAGTTAGGTTGTCAACATGGCAGAAGTGTCTGTAGGAGATTTTAGCCGGATAGAGTTAGGGGGTTGACGTCTAATGCGGCACTTTCCGTGAGTGCAAACCGCACTGCAATATGTAATTCAACACTGCGTCCGTAGCAGAACCTGGAGCAGTTGTTCCTCTGATTTTTCCCACGCTCAACATACTTCTGTGCCTTTTTCTCGGAGCAGCTTGTATGTTAAAAATCTTTGAGAATATATGCGGTTTTTACCAGGATTTCTACATTTATAATTTTTTTGTGTGTTGCTCTTGCAGTCAATCTTTCAGCTTTGAAATCAATACATGGCACCATATTTCCATCCAAACGTGCATTGTTGATGCCCTTTCAACCTGAGTATTTTTATTTCGATTAATGTGTGTATTAACTCTTTAAGAGTAATCAGTGAGTAAAATTACACTCCTGGAAATTGAAATAAGAACACCGTGAATTCATTGTCCCAGGAAGGGGAAACTTTATTGACACATTCCTGGGGTCAGACACATCACATGATCACACTGACAGAACCACAGGCACATAGACACAGGCAACAGATCATGCACAATGTCGGCACTAGTACAGTGTATATCCACCTTTCGCAGCAATGCAGGCTGCTATTCTCCCATGGAGACGATCGTAGAGATGCTGGATGTAGTCCTGTGGAACGGCTTGCCATGCCATTTCCACCTGGCGCCTCAGTTGGACCAGCGTTCGTGCTGGACGTGCAGACCGCGTGAGACGACGCTTCATCCAGTCCCAAACATGCTCAAACATGCTCAGATCCGGAGATCTTGCTGGCCAGGGTAGTTGACTTACACCTTCTAGAGCACGTTGGGTGGCACGGGATACATGCGGACTTGCATTGTCCTGTTGGAACAGCAAGTTCCCTTGCCGGTCTAGGCATGGTAGAACGATGGGTTCGATGACGGTTTGGATGTACCGTGCACTATTCAGTGTCCCCTCGACGATCACCAGAGGTGTACGGCCAGTGTAGGAGATCGCTCCCCACACCATGATGCCGGGTGTTGGCCCTGTGTGCCTCGGTCGTATGCAGTCCTGATTGTGGCGCTCACCTGCACGGCGCCAAACACGCATACGACCATCATTGGCACCAAGGCAGAAGCGACTCTCATCGCTGAAGACGATACGTCTTCATTTGTCCCTCCATTCACGCCTGTCGCAACACCACTGGAGGCGGGCTGCACGATGTTGGGGCGTGAGCGGAAGACGGCCTAACGGTGTGCGGGACCGTAGCCCAGCTTTATGGAGACGGTTGCGAATGGTCCTCGCCGATACTCCAGGAGCAACAGTGTCCCTAATTTGCTGGGAAGTGGCGGTGCGGTCCCCTACGGCACTGCGTAGGATCCTACGGTCTTGGCGTGCATCCGTGCGTCGCTGCGGTCCGGTCCCAGTTCGACGGGCACGTGCACCTTCCGCCGACCACTGGCTACAACATCGATGTACTGTGGAGACCTCACGCCCCACGTGTTGAGCAATTCGGCGGTACGTCCACCCGGCCTCCCGCATGCCCACTATACGCCCTCGCTCAAAGTCCGTCAACTGCACATACGGTTCACGTCCACGCTGTCGCGGCATGCTACCAGTGTTAAAGACTGCGATGGAGCTCCGTATGCCACGGCAAACTGGCTGACACTGACGGCGGCGGTGCACAAATGCTGCGCAGCTAGCGCCATTCGACGGCCAACACCGCGGTTCCTGGTTTCTCCGCTGTGCCGTGCGTGTGATCATTGCTTGTACAGCCCTCTCGCAGTGTCAGGAGCAAGTATGGTGGGTCTGACACACCGCTGTCAATGTGTTCTTTTTTCCATTTCCAGGAGTGTAATACGGCTAACGTATTTTACCAATGGCATATGGGGCACACATCTTTTACTCTCCCTGTCTCTCTCCATCTCAACCTCCCTCTATCTCTTCCTCTGCCTTTCGTTTTCCACATACCCATTACGCCTCTTCATCTTCCACCTTCCTCCTTTAACTTCCACCGTCCCCCCCCCCCCCCCCCCTGCCCACCTGTCTCTGACCATGTTCTCCTCTACTATTTCTCTGACAAACTCCTCTTTCCCCTTTTTCCATCGTCCCCTCTATCCTCTCTGTCTATCTCCTCGTCCCTCCTCTCTGCCGATTCATCAGTTCCACCCCCTGTCTCTGTTCATCTCATCCTTCCACCTCTATCTGTCCATCTCCTCCTACCACTCTCTGACTGTCCAGTCCTCCTTTACCCCATCTGTCTGTCCATTTCTTACTCTCAAATCTATCTCTCGATCTCCTCCTTCCCAATTTCTCTGCTCATCTTATCCTCCACCTTTTCTCCTCCCCTCTCTCCCTTCCCAGGCGTGCCCATCCACAGTATACCCCCAGGACACATTGCAATACTGCCAGCATAACACACCTGTCGTACAGGGTAGCCCAAAAGTCAGAGATTACCAACCCTTCTCATCCCCAGTGCCACTCCCATGGGAAGTAGATAGCTCTTACCTGCGCATTTCTGTCCAGATGATAAATAGTATGTGTACAAATTTGGCTGAAATCGATCCATTGGCTTAGAAGGAGATGGAGATGGGGAAAACACACACACACACACACACACACACACACACACGTGCGGGAGCGCGCACGTACGAGCGCGCGCGCACACACAGCTTATGTATGTATCTGATTACAGTTAGCAACTCAGGCACAGTCGGTTAAAGTAATCAATGAACTATAGGAAATTAATTATCAGGTGTAGACCACAGAGGTGTACTGTCACAAACTGCGCATTGTACTGTGCTTTCCCCGTTACCCTCGAACCAACACACTTCATGTTATCTTCTCACATCACACTTCCTTATCCTCTTTTCCTAACTATCGTCTACCATCCAGATTCACGATTTTATTTAGGGTACTAGTAAATATTTTCATTAAAACACGTAAAGAATCGCATCATGGATATGTAAATTTAAGTAAGAATTTGACCATTGTATATTCAAGTGTTCATTCGAAGTACTTCTTATAGTTTTGTGCTTGTACGTAGGAGCTTCAGAAACCGTTATACATGTTGCCCATGGCTATGACCATTGTGCAACAAGAGTGGCACATTGTCAGAAGAAAGTATGTCATTTGTAACCTGCAGACACTATACTGTTGCGGCACTGGTAGTAGATGTATTATGACGTGCGAGTGAAATGACGCTGTAACTGGAAATGTACCTCAAAGTTGAAGAACGTAGGCCAGTATTTCACCGCTTCCCGTGGGAGGTTTGGAAGCAATCCCCATACAGTCCAGATTTTGCACCAGACTATTTACATCTCGTCAGCAAATTGTGGCAAAAGATATTATCCGACTACGAGAACGCTCACACAACAGTTTTCGATTGGCCCCTTGATAACGAAAAACCGAATTTCTGTGTCGTCGAGGAACTGAACGATTAATAGAACATACCGACCGTTGTTTACACCGACTTGGTGACTATGTCGAAAAGTAGTGTCATATGTCTGCGTCACTGTGTAGCATTCAATGACACTTACTTGGCCTGCCATAATAATGAGTAACTATTTTTTGAAGTCCCATCGTAATTATTTCAGTCCTAAATTTCTTTTCGCTTTTTCCTATCTAAAATTGTTTTGATAAGTTCCATAGGAAAAATTAAGCAGTTGAGTAGATAAAAACCTGTATATAGACCTTGAGAATCGTAAATTCATCGGAAATGGTTAAAGTAGCCAACATATAGTGACTACATACCATTTGTTTGGATTAAAGTAGCCAACATATATTGAATACATACTGTTTGATATTATTGTACTGTTTATGGTTACTCTAAGCCGACAGAAATTGAAATGTTTATTATTAATGCCATATTACCCGCTTGAAATACCGCAATTTCTCTTCTGTGCGTGTTCATGGTCTGTTTATTTTGTATGTAAATCAAAGCGGGGAATCAACCACTTACTCATTCAAACGAGTTTGGGAGGTAAGACACAAACAGCACGAGGGGCTCACAGGTTGTTAACGCTCTATCCAAACAAGGAGAGGTGGGGAAGAAGGGAATAACACCATCATTGTGAATACGGGGAAGACGTGCTGCTTCAACTGGAAAGCGTAGCGGAAGGAAACACGTTCGGTCTTGCGGGAGGAACAGCTTTCGAATACTCGTAATGTGGTAAGAGAAAAGCAGTTTTAAAAATTTCTGTGTGACACAAACATTATAATTTATCCAATAGGATAGATGCGGTGATCTCATCTCCGGTGGCAGCAAGTAGCTATCGGCAGATTAAGGAAGTCGAGTTACTGAGATTCGCTACATCTGACAAGATACAAAACCCTCATACCTGAAGCTTCTATGCTCCTTAACTACGACGTGGAAAAGTAAACTGACACCGTGCGAGCATGTCCATTACGAAATAATGGAAAAGTGATAACGCTGTCACCTACACTATCAAGTTTCCTGCATCTTTTGACCTCAACGGGAGAAAAATTTGCAATATGTAATTGAAAAGATATGTCTATTACGTCGCGTGATTCTGCGCAACATGTCCATAGTAATTCAGACAGATAGATGTCGCTAACTAAGACGAACGTATTATGGGATACGTCTATTGAAAACAGTCAGGATGCGTCAGGAATAAACTTAGTAAAGATTACAGTTCAAAGTGGTGTGCTACTTGGTTGTGTTTCATCCCTTTTTTGATTTTTACATTATACTCGACGACAGTTTATCGGAAGCCTTACAGCGACATGTTGAAATAAGTTATTTGTAATGCTGAAAGTGTCAACAATAGTAGGCATGCGGATGACACTGTCGCATTTGCAGATTCACAGATATAGTCCAGTCAAGTTGCAGATTTACCTTGCAAAAGGTGGGGTAGAAGATTTTATTTTTTTAACTCCTTAATATTGTTGGAAAGGTTAGAAAACCAAGTTTTGCCAACAAAATTTCTCTTGGGAAAAGTTTCTGCAGTCAAAAAACTTCGAAAATTTCAGACTTTTTTCAGTTTTTTAAAAATATCTCAGTTTCATTCGCTCATATCTCTTTAACTTCTATTTTCTTTTTTAAAGAGCACAAACTTCTCTACAAATTCGTTTCTTACAATTTTTTCTGCTCCCAGTATCTAAGGCGCTACAGCGCGTCAAAAAATATAAATTTTTCATATTTTGAGCATAGTGGCAAGATACCTTATTTTTGAACACTATTTTTTCAATTTCTGTTTGTGTAGTATAAATACATTAAAATACATTATTCATCATGCTATATGTTGGAATTTACCACCTCACTTTCAGGTGTTCAATTTCTCTGTATGCAACATGAGGATTGCTGGGCACCCAACTATTGTGATTCTTATATCACTACCTGAAGTTCACTATGGGCCACCTCAGCCCTGGTATTTGTAAAACTATATCATTAAGAGACATACACACACACACACACACACACACACACACACACACACACAAAATAAATTGTCTCAGGAAACTGAACTATTATTGGTGCAATAGGCAACCTAATTAGATAGGTAATTATTCTTGTGTATGAAGGCCACACAGTTGACATTAAAAATATGTAGCTTTATTACAGTTAAATGCATTGTCAGTTACTAAAAAATGTTGACAGTTCTGGGTGTGTAATACCTGTAATATCGCACTTTAGTGCACATGAGACAGGTATGAGCATCACTTCCAACGTTTTGATGGGCCAGGTTCCTCAGTGTCACCAGAAATACCTTGAGTTAGGATTCAGGGTCTGTACCTAGAGTTGATCCCAGATTGACCTCTTCTTTAATCAGCGAGTCAGCCTCAGCAAGTTCGTTGATTTCGTCAGTGGTTTCCTCAACATCCTCCATAACATCTTCTTCACTGTCCTCATATAAAAATTTTGGCATGTTTTCACAGTTGACCCCAATCCATTTCTTGCTAATTGAAGAACATTTCAAATCCGCTTTTCTGCAGGACCACGCTTCGCCACAGTTGAGCTTGCATGAGCATGAAACAATGTGAAGAAGTGGTTCAGGTGTTGGATCTTGGCTCATTATAACGAATACTGGACTGTGGTCACTGTGATTCCAGCCCCATTTCTCAGGAGGTTTTCAGTTTCCCATCCAACTTTGGACTTGTTGGTAAGTCCGCAACGAATGATGTGCAGCATCTTGTGTAGGTGGCAACAGTGCAAGATTCAGTTTGCTTTTTGTGGCAGACTTGGCGAGTAGCTAGTACCGCAAACTGGGAACTGCTGACACCTCCACTATACAATGCGATTGTTCAAATGGTTCAAATGGCTCTGAGCACTATGGGACTTAAGAGCTGTGGTCATCAGTCCCCTAGAACTTAGAACTACTTAAACCTAACTAACCTAAGGACATCACACACATCCATGCCCGAGGCAGGATTCGAACCTGCGACCGTAGCAGTCACGCGGCTCCGGACTGAGCGCCTAGAACTTCTAGACCACCGCGGCCGGCAATGCGATAGTAACCTGTTCTCCTGCAGTTATTATTTCTTCAGGGGTAGTATATAGTTTATTGAACGTGCATAGCGCTGAGGTTAGGTGTTGATTTCTCGCAACAATGTTGCAGCACTTAATTTTTCCTGAACCAAAAAAACCGGATGTTGTATCACATCCGCTAAAGGCGTGAGTGAACAGAATATATTCACTGTCAAACTTGTAAGATGCAGTGGAAAAACACTTGTCTTCTGCATTTCCTCTTCCTGGCTTTAAGAAAAATAAGTTTTCAATGCCTTGCCCCAAATCGGTCATGAGCAAAAGCAGGTCAACATCTTGTCCTACAATGACAACACTTCCAAAATCTTTGGTTCTTGAAATGGCAGATGTTATAATCATAACGTCAGCATCTTCTTATGCCTGGCTTTGAAGCTGTTTCAGCTATCACCACATCGCCACCATATTTCTGGAAAAGGCGAGCCTTGACAGTTCGAATATCAGGACGAAGTGATATGGGTATTTGCTCTAACAGATCGTCCATAGAAAACTGGCATTCTTCCGTATTGATTTCCAGGTAGGCAAATATAGCCTCCATGCCTTCATCTATTTGTGTTGCAGGTCGGTAACCTCGATTCTGTCCAGTAGCTGAAACACGGTGAAAGAACTTTCTGCAGCAAAATCTGTGGTATTACCCATCTGCAACAACCAAAGCATTTACATTTTTAATCCGCTCTATCACTTGTTGACCAAATTCATTACCACGTCGTTTAGGCTGTTCTAATACTGTCGATTGCACTTCCAATTTCATTACTTTGTATGCAAAATTTGGATTGGCATATGGCAATCTTAACTGTTTGGTTAAAAGGTCATCAGAATTTCCTTTTGCCAATAAGAAGCATTTCTCTTTGAAATTGAACTGACCTTTTTTCTGCGACCGACGTAGCACGCCTGTTGGTTCCTGAGGATGTCGGAGGCTAGCTGCTATCATTCCCTCATTAATGTACTTCTTGTAGCATGCTTCATACAACATCACTTCACTGAGCGTTTTCAAAAAACGGGTGTGGGCAGACTCCCTGCGTTTAGCACTACAATCGATAAGTGTGCTCAGTCCTTTCTTTTTCACAAATGCTTGAAATGGCTCTGACCACTATGGGACTTAACATCTATGGTCATCAGTCCCCTAGAACTTAGAACTACTTAAACTAACTAAACTAACGACATCACACACATCCATGCCCGATGCAGGATTCGAACCTGCGACCGTAGCGGTCACGCGGTTCCAGACTGAAGCACCTAGAACCGCACGGCCACACCGGCCGGCTTCTTTTTCACATTGCGCCTACCACTCACCACAGATTTTTCGCAAATGAAACACAAATTCATGTCAGACATACTCATTTTCAGCACCACAACATATACTGAATGAAGGGACTCAAAACTGTAGGACCCTTATTGTTGTGTGCTGATAGCTGCATGCACCTGCATGCAACCGTATTACATATTGTAACATAAATAAACTTCACGCAATCCGACGTGAATGTGTTCATAGTTACTGAATATGATGCTGTTTGTCCTGGCCCTGCAGCAGAGTGAGATGGTAAATTCCAATGAATAACATGATGAGTAATATGTTTGTACTACACAAATAGAAACTGAAATAACAGTGTTCAAAAATTAGGCAATTTGACACTTTGCTCGAAATTTGAAAAATTGGTATTTTTTGATGTACTGTACCGCCTTAGATACTGGGAGTAGAAAACATGGTAACAATCAAATTTGTAGAGAATTTTGTGCTCTTTAAAAAAGAAAATAGACGTTAAAGCGATAGGACAAAATGAAACTGAGATATTTTTAAAAAACTGAAAAAAGTCCGAAATTTTCGAAGTTTTTTAACTGCAGAAACTTTTCCCAAGAGAAATGTTGTTGGCAAAACTTGGTTTTCTAACCTTCCCAAGAATATGAACGAGTTAAAAAAATAAAATCTTCTACCCCACCTTTTGCAAGGTACAGGCTTTTTTTCTGACAGTTTCACTGGACTAAATAGTTCCTCATGAGATTTATAAAGGCACAGAATATTATGGCTCATATATCACAGTAAAAGACGCAAAGGAGTGCATAGTGTATAGTACATCTAAACTGTACCGGAAGTGAGAGCACGGAAGAGATTATATTCCTGGGGACTACCGTCAATTCACACTAGGACAGCGCGGAAGTTAAATGTGCTGTTGAACAGGTATGTACGGGTTTGTAAAACTCATTTCCGTACTATAAAGTTGCCGTTGCAGACGAGAGTACAGCTACTGTAATGCTACGTTCTCATTGTTCCAGTGAGAGGATGAAAGACATGGACGCTGTGTAACTTTGGGATGTGGCGCTACAGACGCACATTCGTAATGTCCTGAACTGATCATGATCCAAACCATGGAATACTGAGGAGTACAGGAAGAGGGACACAAATTTGAGAATTTCAGTGCTGGCTTGATACGGCAGTCTCTGCCGAAGAGCGATGGCCGCAAAGAAATTACTGTGCGGAAACATAACGGAGTAAACGAAATTTATTATTATTTTTCTATGTAATAAAATTTATTGGTGCTACAGTAGTTCAATGATGTATTCGTCGAGATCACTCCATTTCGCCTAGATTGCCTACTTCAGACCATCTACAGAAGTTACATAACATTTTTCTTTTATTTTAATGTGGTTAATCATATTTTCGGATAAATTAAGTACTTGTTGTAGGAGTTTTAAGGTCCTTAAATATAGAGATGTCGTGTTTTGGAAATAATAATTGACTATGTCGCCTTTTGGAACCTACAACAGTGAAAATGTCGGGCTTTGGAACTTATAATAAAGCCATATGTCTCATTTTAGTTAAGAATGTTCATTTTATTCAAAATGTTGTACATAGGAACATTTAATAACGTATGTTAGTCCCCTCAGTTCAGACGCTTTTTTATGTTTTCATTAGTTAGTAACAAGTTGCGCAATATTGATATGCTTAGATTAAATAATTCTTCCTGTGCTTTACAGATTACACAGACTGGATCTAGATGAACATTCTGCTCCTCATCCACATAAACACGATCTATTATATTCCTGTAATACGCCAAGTATTCCATCTGTCTTTAGACATCTCCGAAATCTTCCCCGAGAAATCGCTCAACATAATGCTGTTTTTCTTATTTGATGACGGAGGCATCCGTTTTTTTTTTCATGTTAGAACGTGTGTTTTCCCTGTTTCAGCGCTACACTGTATACATTCATGTCACTTCTGTAGTGCTGCTCACCTCTTACTGCAAGTGCATTTTTCAACCTTTTTATCATAATTCTCTTGCAAATCTTCATTTTGAAATTCCAGACACTTGGAAGTTTGAAAACACTTTGTATGCTAGCTTTCCAATTATAAACTGGACTGTCCACACGTAATTTGTTTTGGGAACCATAGTTGTTAAATATATTCTTATATTCTTCTCGTTTAGTAATAGTGTCCATTTCCTTTATCTGCTTTTCAGTTCTTCCAAATACTTGGTCAGGCCGGATAAAAGTGTGGACAACTGGAAAGGACGTTCAACTTCATCGATCTTCTGTGGTGCGTCACATCACGTCTGGTAGGAAGTCATGCCAATAATTGTACTGTTTTGATTTTGTCCTCCTCAGCCGTCAGCAGTTAGCTTAGTATTTTTTATGTTAGAGTGATCAAGGTTGTTTAATCTGTCATAAAGTGCCGACGCGATTTCGTTCGATCCTTCAAAGGGACATGGTTCTAGCCAAACATACATGAAAGTATTGCCGTTATTTTGGAGATCATGAGATGAAACAACGCAGATAGTGAAATTCTATAATTAAAATTCCCGAAAGTAATAAGCTGCCTGATCAGGAATTTTCGGCAATATCAATTTTTTTTTGACAGTCCTAACTAAGACTGAGTTCATTGATGTTGTCTTTTCACAAAATGTCATAGAAAGCTTCGCCTCTTAAATGATGTACTCTTAGAGTAGTCATCACTTCTAATTTGTCTAGGGGTGTTTTAGAATGCTTTACTTTTTCTTCTAGCATCAAACAAGTGGAACAAACATCATTTGATGGCCTTCCAAAGCCCATATTGTAATTCATACGAAAATAATGTCCTGAATAAGCCTTGTTTACTCCAATAACAAGTACAACCGATTCACTAAACATTATCCAGAATATGATAATATTCAGGTCACTTTACGAGTACTGGCGGCCTTTAATCTGACCTCTACAGTAATGGAGCTCAATCACATTACCAGATTCTTTGAGACTTGTAAGATTCCTAAGGAAGTCTACCGGAAAACAGTGACAAGTGATTTCAACCCTGGCTGTCTGACTTCTCTTTATACAAAACACTTAATGGAGACGGTTTTTTGCTTCTTGTTGCCTGAAGCGTTTTTCTTCTTTTTTCTTGAATGCTGCGTATTTCGGAATGAATGCAGCCTGAATCATCTTTCTAGGAATACTATGAAACACTTCTTGAAAATGTTTCACATCACTTAGAGATGAGCAACTGCATTGGAAAACTTCAGTTTTACGGTTAAGTAAAACGTTTGGAAATAACTTATAACTCCAATGCTTATTTTATATAAGAGAAGTGTTTTGGAGAGTTCACAGATGATTTTTAGACGTATTTCAAGATAAAAAAAAAAACAGGAAATGGCCGTACCTCATTTTTGAGCCAAAATATCAGAAATCTACTTTTGGAGATATACACACCTTCGTAAAGGATGCAGAAAGATACATAAGATTCCTCAACTGTAGAATTTCTTGAGACCAGTAATAAAAGTTGCGGATGTCCATGTTCATAACTATTCACAAATTTATTCCACACTGCTAAGTAATCTTTTAGATGAAATGAGGCACTGAGAACTACAAAGGCCAAAAGCGCAGCCATGAAGTTTTGAGAAAAGTAAAGGTTTGTGAAAATGAAATTTATTGGCAAACCACCTGTAGGTCTGAATTGTTCTTTAGCCAAGTCTCTACATCGGATATTTCGTATAAAAATAGTGTACCAACTTTGTTATAAAATATTAATTAATATTTAAGAACAAATTTATTATTATTTCACAAAGTGTCCATATATAGGCTAATGAAGCTAGTAATTAAATGGAAACTAGAATCAAAAATTAAGAATAGATTCTAAATGCCCCACACACACAATTATGGCCTTTTCCAACACTTCATGGTCCTCGATGTCGTAACGCTCATTAAGCGCATTCTGTGGCTTGAGGTTCAGATAAAACTGGCAACATGCCTCCGATTGTGGAGTACTACTACTGTTTGCATTATTTAGACACTAAATTACACTCCTGAATTGAAATAAGAACACCGTGAATTCATTGTCCCAGGAAGGGGAAACTTTATTGACACATTCCTGGGGTCAGATACATCACATGATCACAATGACAGAACCACAGGCACATAGACACAGGCAACAGACCATGCACAATGTCGGCACTAGTACAGTGTATATCCACCTTCCGCAGCAATGCAGGCTGCTATTCTCCCATGGAGACGATCGTAGAGATGCTGGATGTAGTTCTGTGGAGCGGCTTGCCATGCCATTTCCACCTGGCGCCTCAGTTGGACCAGCGTTCGTGCTGGACGTGCAAACCGCGTGAGACGACGCTTCATCCAGTCCCAAACGTGCTCAATGGGGGACAGATCCGGAGATCTTGCTGGCCATGGTAGTTGACTTACACCTTCTAGAGCACGTTGGGTGGCACGGGATACATGCGGACGTGCATTGTCCTGTTGGAACAGCAAGTTCCCTTGCCGGTCTAGGAATGGTAGAACAATGGGTCCGATGACGGTTTGGATGTACCGTGCACTATTCAGTGTCCCCTCGACGATCACCAGAGGTGTACGGCCAGTGTAGGAGATCGCTCCCCACGCCATGATGCCGGGTGTTGGCCCTGTGTGCCTCGGTCGTATGCAGTCCTGATTGTGGCGCTCACCTGCATGGCGCCAAACACGCATACGACCATCATTGGCACCAAGGCAGAAGTAACTCTCATCGCTGAAGACGACACGTCTCCATTCGTCCCTCCATTCACACCTGTCGCGACACCACTGGAGGCGGGCTGCACGATGTTGGGGCGTGAGCGGTAGACGGCCTAACGGTGTGCGGGACCGTAGCCCAGCTTCATGGAAACGGTTGCGAATGGTCTTCGCCGATACCCCAGGAGCAACAGTGTCCCTAATTTGCTGGGAAGTGGCGGTGCGGTCCCCTACGGCACTGCGTAGGATCCTGCGGTCTTGACGTGCATCCGTGCGTCGCTGCGGTCCGGTCCCAGGTCGACGGGCACGTGCACCTTTCGCCGACCACTGGCGACAACATCGATGTACCGTGGAGACCTCACGCCCTACGTGTTGAGCAATTCGGCGGTACGTCCACCCGGCCTCCCGCATGCCCACTGTACGCCCTCGCTCAACGTCCGTCAACTGCACATACGGTTCACGTCCACGCTGTCGTGGCATGCTACCAGTGTTAAAGACTGCGATGGAGCTCCGTATGCCACGGCAAACTGGCTGACACTGACGGCGGCGGTGCACAAATGCTGCGCAGCTAGCGCCATTCGACGGCCAACACCGCGGTTCCTGGTGTGTCCGCTGTGCCGTGCGTGTGATCATTGCTTGTACAGCCCTCTCGCAGTGTCCGGAGCAAGTATGGTGGGTCTGACACACCGGTGTCAATGTGTTCTTTTTTCCATTTCCAGGAGTGTATGTTGGAACCGCTAGATTGCAGTTGAGCAGTTCCGGGAAACAACTATGCTGTGTGCTTTGGGCCATATGGAAATGAATATCCGACAACTCGGTGAGATAGTTTTTCGTAAAAGATCACGTATACAACGTGAGGATACCGATGTAGATAAAGCTAATTCGCCGTAAGATTAAAAGAAGTCAGGAAAATGCACACATGCTAGAATCTCAAAATTGATGACACTGTGCAATAGGCCCTTGTGGTTCTCAGCACATCAAATAGATTCACATAAGACGCAGCAATGGCATGTTTCAAAACCAGTTTTCACACAGTACTTTTCCCAACACCCTCATCCAACAGCCACCTCACGCAACGCAATAATAAGAACAAAGGTCATATAGCAGATGGTTATAACTAAAGTGTGTTCTGAGAGCTACAGGAAGCTGAAACAGAGAAGTTATGTTCATGAATAGACGCGCTCGCGGATTACACTGTAAAAATAATAGTTCCACTTTCTATCACTAAGCGAAAATTGGCGCTCTAAGCCGTCAAAATGTGGTAGGTGCAACACAAGGGGAGGAACTATCAAATACATGATAACGGTGATTTTGGCACGTTTATTAGGATACAGACGCGCGAGTTACAACTTGTGTTCAGTATGATCTCCTGACTCATAAACCTGCTACACCGTAACACTGCATGGTCGACAGTTGCTCGCAACATATCCGGTGCAATTAAACCTACATGTCGTCTTATAATATCCCTCAGATCAGGAAGAGTCCAGATACACCCGATAAGCACGATCTTTCAGATATCACCACAACCAGAAGCTAGTTGGAATTAGGTTGCGGGATCTGGCAGGCCACACATTTTGGAATTGCTTAGAGATGATGCGGTAGTGACTGAAGGTTCCTCGAAGCACATCTTTCACCTGGAAAGCGACATGTGGTGTCGACCCATCTTGCGTGAAAATAGTGGTGCGGACACAGTTGCGATCTTACCAAGCTAGAATCATGTGTTGCGCTAGTACGTCCTTATAACGTGCAGATGTTACTCTGGACCTAACAGGACCTCGAGGTGTCATATCCTCGAAGAAAACTGGACCAAGAATGAAGGAGTTTGTGGAACCACACCATACAGTCACATAATCTGAATGCAGTGGCTCTGAGCACTAAGGGACTTTAATTCTGAGATCATCAGTTCCCTAGAAATTAGAACTACTTAAACCTAGCTAACCTAATAACATCACACACATCCATGCCCGAGGCAGGATTCGAACATGCGACCGTAGCGGTCCAGACTGAAGCGCCTGGAACCGCTCGGCCACAGCGGCCGGCGCTGAAGGCAGTGGATGTTCTTGCACACAATGTGACGGAACTGAGCCCCCCGTGTGACAGGTCTGTGCATTCACGGCACAGTACAGAGCAAAATGTACCTCGATGATAAAAAAAAAAAAATGCCCGATCACAAGCCATCAAGCCATCCATTTCCATGCGGGCCATAAAAAGAAGTGCAAAGTAATGCAGTTGCAATCTGCTTGGGGTTTCATTTGGTGCACGTTCTGAATCTTGTAGGTTTATCGGTGTAAAATGCGCCGTAAAATCTTATGAACTATTGATCAGGGAAGACCCCCATGACAGCTGGAGTACTGGCTGCAGGATTTGCGGCATGTGCTGCACGGTCAGTTTAGCTAAAAGCAACTTCATCAACAACTGCCATGGGAATGGGCCGTTTCCCTCTCCCTGCTGCGCCACCTAAGTCACTAGTTTCATCAAATTTGTTGATTATATTCTTTAGCCCATTTATTGAGATGGGGCCTGTTTGCAGCTGTTTCCGTTGTCGATATTCCGGAAAAAACTAAAATTTACCAGCTGTCCACGGTCTTTCTTCTCAACATCCATTGCGTTTCGAAAGGAGAACTTCAACCTTCACACTATCAAATCAACACACGCCGCTAAGCGACTTTTGACTGCTTACAGCGCTATATTTTCACTTGGTAGTGGAATGTGGAACTATTATTTGTTCAGACAATCTGTGCTCACACAGTTTGCTGAACATAACTAAGCTGTTTCAGCGTCCTGAGATGAATACAGACCTCACCGCAGCAAACGGTACATGGTCAGTTGAATTATAAACACACGGTAAATATCAGAGTGATTCTTTCACATAAAAAATGACTTACATACCGATCTCCTTTGTTTGAAGTTATTTTAAAAGTTCATAATTAATAATTACATGGTCAATAACCTTAATTGTAATAAAAATTCTGAAATAAATAGAATATATGAAAAATAATTCGTGTTTGGGACGCAATTAAATTAATACCATTCATGTCAGATTTAATACCTGATATAAATAAAATCTGCCCCATGAACCAATGACCTTGCCGTTGGTGGGGAGGCTTGCGTGCCTCAGTGATACAGATCGCCGTACCGTAGGTGCAACCAAAACGGAGGGGTATCTGTTGAAAGGCCAGACAAATATGTGGTTCCTGAAGAGGGGCAGCAGCCTTTTCACTAGTTGCAGGGGCAACAGTCTGGATGATTGACTGATCTGGCCTTGTACCATTAACCAAAACGGCCTTGCTGTGCTGCTACTGCGAACGGCTGAAAGCAAGGGGAAACTACGGCCGTAATTTTTCCCGAGGACATGCAGCTTTACTGTGTGATTAAATGATGATGGCGTCCTCTTGGGTAAAATATTCCGGAGCTAAAATAGTCCCCCATTCGGATCTCCTTGCGGGGACTACTCAGGAGGACGTCGTTATCAGGAGAAAGAAAACTGGCGTTCTACGGATCGGAGCGTGGAATGTCAGATCCCTTAATCGGGCAGGTAGGTTAGAAAATTTAAAGAGGGAAATTGATAGGTTAAAGTTAGATGTAGTGGGAATTAGTGAAGTTCGGTGACAGGAGGAACAAGACTTCCGGTCAGGTGAATACAGGGTTATAAATACAAAATCAAATAGGAGTAATGCAGGAGTAGGTTTAATAATGAATAAAAAAAAGGAGTGCGGGTAAGCTACTACAAACAGCATAGCGAACGCATTATTGTGACCAAGATAGACACAAAGCCCATGCCTACTACAGTAGTACAAGTTTATATGCCAACTAGCTCTGCAGATGACGAAGAAATTGATGAAATGTATGATGAGATGAAAGAAATTATTCAGGTAGTGAAGGGAGACGGAAATTTAGTAGTCATGGGTGACTGGAATTCGTCAGTAGGAAAAGGGAGAGAAGGAAACATAGTGGGTGAATATGGTTTGGGCTAAGAAATGGAAGAGGAAGCCGTCTGGTAGAATTTTGCACAGAGCATAACTTAAGCATAGCTAACACTTGGTTCAAGAATCATAAAAGAAAGCTGTATACATGGAAGAATCCTGGAGATACTAAAAGGTTGTTGTTGTTGTGGTCTTCAGTCCTGAGACTGGTTTGATGCAGCTCTCCATGCTACTCTATCCTGTGCAAGCTTCTTCATCTCTCAGTACCTACTGCAACCTACATCCTTCTGAATCTGCTTAGTGTACTCATCTCTCGGTCTCCCTTTACGATTTTTACCCTCCACACTGCCCTCCAATGCTAAATTTGTGATCCCTTGATGCCTCAAAACATGTCCTACCAACCGATCCCTTCTTCTAGTCAAGTTGTGCCACAAACTTCTCTTCTCTCCAATCCTATTCAATACCTCCTCATTAGTTACGTGATCTATCCACCTTATCTTCAGTATTCTTCTGTAGCACCACATTTCGAAAGCTTCTATTCTCTTCTTGTCCAAACTAGTTATCGTCCATGTTTCACTTCCATACATGGCTACACTCCAAACAAATATTTTCAGAAATGACTTCCTGACACTTAAATCTATATTCGATGTTAACAAATTTCTCTTCTTCAGAAACGCTTTCCTTGCCATTGCCAGTCTACATTTTATATCCTCTCTACTTCGACCATCATCAGTTATTTTACTTCTAAATAGCAAAACTCCTTTACTACTTTAAGTGTCTCATTTCCTAATCTAATTCCCTCAGCATCACCCGATTTAATTTGACTACATTCCATTATCCTCGTTTTGCTTTTGTTAATGTTCATCTTATATCCTCCTTTCAAGACACTGTCCATTCCGTTCAACTGCTCTTCCAAGTCTTTTGCCGTCTGTGACAGAATTAGAATGTCATCGGCGAACCTCAAAGTTTTTACTTCGTCTCCATGAATTTTAATACCTACTCCAAATTTTTCTTTTGTTTCCTTTACTGCTTGCTCAATATACAGATTGAATAACATCGGGGAGAGGCTACAACCCTGTCTCACTCCTTTCCCAACCACTGCTTCCCTTTCATGCCCCTCGACTCTTATGACTGCCATCTGGTTTCTGTACAAATTGTAAATAGCCTTTCGCTCCCTGTATTTTACCCCTGCCACCTTTAGAATTTGAAAAAGAGTATTCCAGTCAACATTGTCAAAAGCTTTCTCTAAGTCTACAAATGCTAGAAACGTAGGTTTGCCTTTTCTTAATCTTTCTTCTAAGATAAGTCGTAAGGTCAGTATTGCCTCACGTGTTCCAACATTTCGACGGAATCCAAACTGATCCTCCCCGAGGTCCGCATCTATCAGTTTTTCCATTCGTCTGTAAAGAATTCGCGTTAGTATTTTGCAGCTGTGACTTATTAAACTGATAGTTCGGTAATTTTCACATCTGTCAGCACCTGCTTTCTTTGGGATTGGAATTATTATATTCTTCTTGAAGTCTGATGGTATTTCGCCTGTCTCATACATCTTGCTCACCAGCTGGTAGAGTTTTGTCATGACTGGCTCTCCCAAGGCCGTCAGTAGTTCTAATGGAATGTTGTCTACTCCGGGGGCCTTGTTCCGACTCAGGTCTTTCAGTGCTCTGTCAAACTCTTCACGCAATATCGTATCACCCATTTCGTCTTCATCTACATCCTCTTCCATTTCCATAATATTGTCCTCAAGTACATCACCCTTGTATAAACCTTCTATATACTCCTTCTACCTTTCTGCCTTCCCTTCTTTGCTTAGAACTGGGTTGCCATCTGAGCTCTTGATATTCATACACGTGGTTCTCTTCTCTCCAAAGGTCTCTTTAATTTTCCTGTAGGCAGTATCTATCTTACCCCTAGTGAGATAAGCCTCTACATCCTTACATTTATCCTCTAGCCATCCCTGTTTAGCCATTTTGCACTTCCTCTCTATCTCATTTTTGAGACGTTTGTATTCCTTTTTGCCTGCTTCATTTACTGCATTTTTATATTTTCTCTTTTCATCAATTAAATTCAATATTTCTTCTGTTACCCAAGGATTTCTAGCAGCCCTCGTCTTTTTACCTACTTTATCCTCTGCTGCCTTCACTACTTCATCCCTCAGAGCTACCCATTCTTCTTCTACTGTATTTCTTTCCCGTATTCCTGTCAATTGTTCCCTTATGCTCTCCCTGAAACTCTGTACAACCTCTGGTTCTTTCAGTTTATCCAGGTCCCATCTCCTTAATTTCCCACATTTTTGCAGTTTCTTCAGTTTTAATCTACAGGTCATAACCAATAGATTGTGGTCAGAGTCCACATCTGCCCCTGGAAATGTCTTACAATTTAAAACCTGGTTTCTAAATCTCTGTCTTACCATTATATAATCTATCTGATACCTTTTAGTATCTCCAGGGTTCTTCCACGTATACAACCTTCTTTCATAATTCTTAAACCAAGTGTTACCTATGACTAAGTTGTGCTCTGTACTAAATTCTACTAGGCGGCTTCCTCTTTCATTTATTAGCCCCAATCCATATTCACCTACTATGTTTCCTTCTCTCCCTTTTCCTACACTCGAATTCCAGTCACCCATTACTATTAAATTTTCGTCTCCCTTCACTATCTAAATAATTTCTTTTATTTCATCGTACATTTCTTCAATTTCTTCGTCATCTGCAGAGCTAGTTGGCATATAAACTTGTACTACTGTAGTAGGTGTAGGCTTCGTATCTATCTTGGCCACAATAATGCGTTCACTATGCTGTTTGTAGTAGCTTACCCGCATTCCTATTTTCCTATTCATTATTAAACCTACTCCTGCATTACCCCTATTTGATTTTGTGTTTATAACCCTGTAATCACCTGACCAGAAGTCTTGTTCCTCCTGCCATCGAACTTCACTAATTCCCACTATATCTAACTTTAACCTATTAATTTCCCTTTTTAAATTTTCTAACCTACCTGCCCGATTAAGGGATCTGACATTCCACGCTCCGATCCGTAGAACGCCAGTTTTCTTTCTCCTGATAACGACATCCTCCTGAGTAGTCCCCGCCCGGAGATCCGAATGGGGGACTATTTTACCTCCGGAATAGTTTACCCAAGAGGATGCCATCATTATTTAATCATACAGTAAAGCTGCATGTCCTCGGGAAAAATTACGGCTGTAGTTTCCCCTTGCTTTCAGCCGTTCGCAGTACCAGCACAGCAAGGCCGTTTTGGTTAATGTTGCAAGGCCAGATCAGTCAATCATCCAGACTGTTGCCCCTGCAACTACTGAAAAGGCTGCTGCCCCTCTTCAGGAACCACACGTTTGTCTGGCCTCTCAACAGATACCCCTCCGTTGTGGTTGCACCTACGGTACGGCCATCTGTATCGCTGAGACACGCAAGCCTCCCCACCAACGGCAAGGTCCATGGTTCATGGGGGGGGACTAAAAGGTATCAGATAGATTATATAATGGTAAGACAGAGATTTAGGAATCAGGTTTTAAATTGTAGGACATTTCCAGGGCCAGATGTGGACTCTGACCACAATCTATTGGTTATGACCTGTAGATTAAAACTGAAGAAACTGCGAAAAGGTGGGACTTTAAGGACATGGGCACTGGATAAGCTGATAGAACCAGAGATACAGAGTTTACCGGAGAGCATAAGGGAACAATTGACAGCAGTGGGGGAAAAAACACAGTAGAAGAAGCTCTGAGGGATGAAGTACTGAAGGCAGCAGAAGATCAAGTAGGTAAAAAGACGAGGGCTAGTATAAATCCTTGGGTAACAGAAGAAATATTGAATTTAATTGATGAAAGGAGAAAATATAAAAATGCAGCAAATGAAGCAGGCAAAAAGGGATACAAACGTCTCAAAAATGAGATCGACAGGAAGTGCAAAATGGCTAAGCACGGATGGCTAGAGGACAAATGTAAGGATGCAGAGGCTTATCTCACTAGGGGTAAGATAGACACTGCCTACAGGAAAATTAAAGAGAGCTTTGGAGGTACGAGAACCACTTGTATGAACATCAAGAGCTCAGATGGAAACCAAGTTCTAAGCAAAGAAGGGAAAGCAGAAAGGTGGAAGGAGTGTATAGAGGGTCTATACAAGGGCGATGTACTTGAGGACAATATTATTTAAATGGTAGAGGATGTAGATGAAGACGAAATGGGAGATAAGATACTGCGTGAAGAGTTTGACAGAGCACTGAAAGACCTGAGTCGAAACAAAGCCCCGGGAGTAGACGACATTCCATTAGAAGTACTGACGGCCTTAGGAGAGCCAGTCATGACAAAACTCTACCAGCTGGTGAGCAAGATGTATGAGACAGGCGAAGTACCCTCACATTTCAAGAAGAATATAATAATTCCAATCCCAAAGAAAGCAAGTGCTGACAGATGTGAAAATTACCGAACTATCAATTTAATAAATCACAGCTGCAGAACACTAACGCGAATTCTTTACAGACGAATGGGAAAACTGGTAGATGCGGACCTCGGAGAGGATCAGTTTGCATTCCGTAGAAATGTTGGAACCCGTGAGGCAATACTGAACTTACGGCTTATCTTAGAAGAAAGATTAAGGAAGGGCAAACCTACGTTTCTAGCATTTGCAGACTTAGAGAAAGCTTTTGACAATGTTGACTGGAATACTCTCTTTCAAATTCTGAAGGTAGCAGGGGTAAAATACAGGGTGCGAAAGGCTATTTACAATTTGTACCGAAACCGGATGGGAGTTCTAAGAGTAGAGGGACACGAAAGGGAAGCAGTGGTTGGGAAAGGAGTGAGATAGGGTTGTAGTCTCTCCCCGATGTTATTCAACCTGTATATTGAGCAAGCAGTAAAGGAAACAAAAGAAAAATTCCGAGTAGGTATTAAAATTCATGGAGAAGTAGTAATAACTTTGAGGTTCGCCGATGACATTGTAATTCTGTCAGAGACAGCAAAGGACCTGGAAGAGCAGTTGAACGGAATGGAAAGTGGCTTGAAAGGAGGATGAACATCAACAAAAGCAAAACGAGGATAATGGAATGTAGTCAAATTAAATCGGGTGATGCTGAAAGAATTAGATTAGGAAATGAGACATTTAAAGTAGTAAAGGAGTTTTGCTATTTGGGGAGCAAAATAACTGCGAGTCCAGTGTGCTAACCACTGCGCCACCTCGCTCGGTTTCTACCAGGCGGCTTCCTCTTTCAATTCTTTGCCCCAGTCCATATTCACCTACTACGTTTCCTTCTCTCCCTTTTCCTACTGCCGAATTCCAGTCACCCATGACTATTAAATTTTCATCTCCCTTCACTATCTGAATAATGTCTTTTATTTAATCACACATTTCTTCAATTTCTTCGTCATCTGCAGAGCTAGTTGGCATATAAACTTGTACTACTGTAGTAGGTGTGGGCTTCGTACCTATCTTGGCCACAATAATGCGTTCACTATGCAGTTTGTAGTAGCTTAACCGCATTTCTATTTTCCTATTCATTATTAAACCTCCTGCATTAGCCCTATTTGATTTTGTGTTTATAACCCTGTAGTCACCTGACCAGAAGTCTTGTTCCTCCTACCACCGAACTTCACTAATTCCCACTATATCTAACTTTAACCTATCCGTTTCCCTTTTTAAATTTTCTAACCTACCTGCCCGATTAAGGGATCTGACATTCCACTCTCCGATCCGTAGAACGCCAGTTTTCTTTCTCCTGATAACGACATCCTCTTGAGTAGTCCTCGCCCAGAGATCCGAATGGGGGACTGTTTTAGCTCCGGAATAGTTTACTCAAGAGGACGCCATCATCATTTAATCATACAGTAAAGCTGCATGCCCTCGGGAAAAATTACGGCCGTAGTTTCCCCTTGATTTCAGCCGTTCGTAGTACCAGCACAGCAAGGCTGTTTTGGTTATTGTTACAAGGCCAGATCAGTCAATCATCCAGATTGTTGCCCCTGCAACTACTGAAAAGGCTGCTGC
The DNA here is from genome assembly GCF_023897955.1 of Schistocerca gregaria. Lineage (NCBI taxonomy): Eukaryota > Metazoa > Arthropoda > Insecta > Orthoptera > Acrididae > Schistocerca > Schistocerca gregaria. The sequence goes on from NC_064927.1 coordinate 309,625,373, forward strand.
CCCTCTTCAGGAACCAAACGTTTGTCTGGCCTATCAACAGATACCCCTCCGTTGTGGTTGAACCTACGGTATGGCTACCTGTATCGCTGAGGCACGCAAGCCTCTCCACCAACGGCAAGGTCCATGGTTCATGGGGGGAGGGTTTATATGTCATGAAGTCCAATACGGGACTAAAATGAGCCACTGATTAGTTCCTTTACAGATTATATTATTTAGCAAACGAAGATTGTGAGTGGGATGAGGATTTTTTTGGCAGGGATGACGCAGCATGTTCTACATCTACATCATTACTCTGCGATTCATAATTAAGTGTCTGTCAGAGGGTTCAGCGAACCACCTTTAAGCTACTTCTTTACCGTTGCACTCCCGAGCGGCGCGCGGGATAAACGAACACTTAAATCGTATCGTGTTAGCTCATATCTACTTCCATTATGATGTTCATTTGTTCCTATCTACGTGGACCCCATCAACATATTTTCACGCTCTGCGGAGAGAGTTGTTGATTGAAATTTCTTGAGAGACTCCTGCCGCAGCAAAAACACCTCTGTTTTAATGACTGACACTCCAATTCGTGTATCATATCCGTGGCACTCTCTCCCTTATTTTGTGATAACACAAAATGAGCTGCCCTTCTTTGAACTTTCTCGATGTCCTATCTGACGCGGATCCCACACCGCACACCAGTACTCCAGAAGAGGGCGGACAACCGTAGTGTGAGCAGTCTCTTTCGCAGACCTGGTACAGTTTCTAAGTGTTGTGCCAATAAATCGCAGTCTTTCGTTGTTCGCAGTGATAATCTCTAACTATGTGTTTGAGTTTAACGTCTCTAGATTTGTGTGATTTGTGGTGCAACAGAAATTCAGCGGATTCTTTTTAGTGCTCATGTGTATGACTTCACACTTTTCATGATATAAATAATCACTTTCTGCACCATGCAGATATCTCAGCTAAATAGTTGAAGCAGATCGAGAACAGAGGCCCTATAATGCTTCCTTCAGGAACACCAGATCTTTCTGGTTTGCTCGACGATTTTCCGTGAGTTGTTACGAAATGAGACTTTTCTGACTGGAATTCACTATCCAATCATGCAAATGAGACTATACTCCATAGGCACATAGTTTATTTAGAAGTCTCTTGTGAGGAATGGTGTCAAAAGCTTTCTGGAAATCTAAAAATATTGAATCAGTTTGACGTCCAATGCCAGTAACACTCCCTCATTGGAATAAAGAACTAATTGTGCCAGAATGAGATTTCCACTCTGCAGCGGAGTGTGCGCTGATATGAAACTTCCTGGCGGATTAAAACTGTGTGCCCCGACCGAGACTCGAACTCGGGACCTTTGCCTTTCGCGGCCAAGTGCTCTACCAGAAGTAAAGCTGTGAGTACCTGTCGTGAGTCGTGCTTCGGTAGCTCAGTTGGTAGAGCACTTGCCCGCGAAAGGCAAAGGTCCCGAGTTCGAGTCTCGGTCGGGGCACACAGTTTTAATCTGCCAGAAAGTTTCAACTAATTGTGTTTCACAAGAACGATATTTTCTGATTCCGTGTTAGCGATTTGTCAACAAATCGTTTCGTTCGAGGTAATTTATAATGTTCGAGCAAAGTATACATTCAAAATCCTACATAAATCGACGTTAGTAATATGGGTCTATAAGTCTGTGGATTTCCTTCTTTGAGGATTGGTGGGATTTGTCCAACTTTCCAATCCTTGGGTGCGGATCGTTCTACGAGTGAGCTGTTGTACGTGATTACTAAGTATGAAGCTGAAACTTCCTGGCAGATTAAAACTGTGTGCCGGACCGAGACTCGAACTCGGGACCTTTGCCTTTCGCGGGCAAGTGCTCCACCAACTGAGCTACCCAAGCACGACTCACGCCCCGTCCTCACAGCTTCACTTCTGCCACTACCTCGTCTCCTACCTTCCAAACTTTACAAATGCTATTCTATCAGCAAACTCTGAAAGGAACCTGACTGATACAGTATCTGGACTGGAGCCCTGCCTTCCTGCCTTTCTTAACTGTTTTAAGCTTCTTCGCTACACCGACTATATCTACTTCTAAGTTGGCAGTTGTTCGTGATTCGAAATCTGGAATATTTACTTCTTTTGCAGCCATATCCCTAAGGGGCCCCCTTACGCACTTAACAATGGAGCTCCAAACTACCAGTAAATCGTCACTCTGTGAATACCCAGACCTTGCAGGTCGAGAGGGTGCCTCCCGAACAGGGCGAGCGACTTCATTTGGCTCAGGGACTTCGACCGCCACAGATAGCGCCCGAAACCTATACATCAGATGAACCGGGAAGGCCCTCTGATCGGCCTCTTTGAAAGTCTTTCGTTGCTGGCCACATCTTGTAACAACCTCCCACTCGACCACAGCTGAGGGATCAACCGCAGTGCGGGCAGTACCTGGGCTGGCCACAGTAGTGGCTCCCCACAGTGACGCCCTATAGCAACAGCCTCAGGCTTTGTGATCGAATCCAAAACACCTGGAGCTGTGAGCGGAAGGTCACCAACTCGGCTCGCATCTGAACACAACAATCACCGTTCCTACCCATCCTAAACACTGTCCGATAAATACAGAGACATGCAAGAAATAAAGGAGTTGAAGTTAAAGAACACGGACGAAATTTAAAATAAGTTGCTTCTTATGAGAAGCTGTGTCAGCTCACAGTTACTCTGAGGAGCTGCTGCTGCTGCGATGGAATGTACATGGAGAATCATAGATGGTTGTAGAAGTAACTTCAGGTGAGTTTCAGGGAAATCTGTCGGAACCGTTGCTGTTCACATTGTATATTAGTGACCTGACAAACTAAATCAATAGTAATCTCAGATTTTTCGATGACACAATTTTCTGTAATGAGGAAATGTCTGAAAAAAGCAGCACAGTTATTCGTTCAGATAGCGATAGGATTTCAAAGTGAGACACAGACTGGGAGCTTGCTTTAAATGTTCAGAAATATAAAACCGTTCACTTCACAAAACCCAGATATGTACATTTGTGACCAAAATATGACGTCAGTTTTGATCCGATGACTGTACATGCCACCTGGGGACAGTAGACGTACTGATACTGGTTTCAATGTAGTACACCAACAAAGAGCGTAGTAGCATAGTTAACAGAGCGCCATCTGTGTCTACCCTCTAATAGGGAATTTTCACAGCCAGTAGGCTCAGTGAGGTGAAAACGTTTGAAGCAAGCAGGCAACCATACCATGGGGACTCACTCGTGCTTCCTACAGCCAACTGAGCGTTTGAAAGGCGTCAATTCGTGTCTTTCCAAGTGATGGGATGATCCTTTGGAGAACTGCCACGCAAGTTGGACATGCTATTTCAGTTGTGCAACTACGCTTGTATCAGTGGTGACATGAAAATTCTCACAACCGCAGACAAGGTTCTGAAGGTCCACGCAGCCCTGAAGCCCTGCAGGATCGTTGTATTGGAAAGGCGGCAGTGTTAGATGGTACAGTTGCCACAGTACAGATACGAGGGCTTGTGAGCCTAGACGTGTCTGAAAGAACTGCGAACCGGTTCTTAGTAGTGGGAATACGGGCACACGCACCTCTAGCCCGTGTCCCACTCACGCCATAGCACCGACGTGCACGGCTCGACTTCTGCCATCAGAGGGTCGCTTAGAATGTGGAATGGCGCGCCGTGGTCCTCAGCGGTGAACACAAATTCTGCCTACACGGCGGTGATGGTCTATTGCGGTTACGACGTAGGTCTGGTGAGCGGTGTCTCTAGTGTGCGTTCCTCCAAGACACACTGGCGATAACGATAAGCTACAACTCTCGTTCACCTTTGATATTTCTGGAGGGGATGCCAACCATCTCTCGGCACATGCAGAATGTTGTTAGACCTGTTCTTCTGCCTTTCTTGCAACAGGAAGGTGATGGGTTGTTCCAACAGGACAATGCTTGCCCACCCCACGTGCTCTGCAAGACATGCAGCAACTTCCCTGCCAGAACGATCTCCAGACATGCCTCCAGTCCAGCCTACGTGGGATACGATATGACGAGAAGTGACTCGAGCGACTCGTCTATCAACAACTCTTACAGAACTACGTGGACAGCTTGAGCAGGAGGGGCATAACGTATCCCAAGGTAAGTATTCACCATGTGTACAGTCGACTGGATGCCACAGTCAGCGTCTGCATTTCCACCCGTGGAAGGTACGCCACGTGCTAATAGGGGTGTTTGAGCAGGGGGCGATACCTTGTACCTCAGAACCTAGGAAATGGTACCAGCAGAGAATACTAAATGCACACAATGAAGAGCAGTACAAATGGTAATAAGTTTGTGTGACTTGTGTGAGAGTGTAACGTATATACTGAAAGAGCTCAACTGGCTGACGCTTTAAGTTACCCCTCAAAAGCCTATTTTCAAAGTCGCAAGGAGCGCCGTTCAGTCTGAAACCTAGAAACATGATCGTTTCCATGGCCAAGATGTTGTATTGGAAGGTACGAAGTTGCATAGGTGTACGGATATCGATGTCTTTGAGTACGTTATGCTGAGCAGTCAACGTTGTTGAGACACTGCAGTTCTTCCCCCTGTTAGTCTTTTCAGTTTTCAGGGGTACATTCGGCCCTGACCTTGTTTTTACGAATGGCACTTATGTGACTGCACCGATCAGCGCAGGTGGAGATTTTGGATCGAGAGCATATTCGGAGACGACTCTGCCCGTCCCCCCGAATAAAATCGGGTCGAACACGTGTGCGGTGCGTTCTTGGATGTTACAGTGCGTTCACGTGTACAAACGACCATCCAGCGTTTGCCAACTACGTTATGGATGAATGTAGCTCCCGACCACATAAACTCCTTACGAACGTTGTGGAGAGCATGGAAGAACATTGACGGGCTTGCACTGGCGTCCGTAGTGATCACGGACCCTTATTGAGAACAATGTCCTGGGGACGATCATGAATCGCGGTGATTTCAGTATAATTATTGTCTTTGAATAAGTGCCATTTCTATTCGACTAACTGCGTTTTTCTTCCAGCTACTTTCTGTACTCTACTGTAGCAGTTCTTTTAATGTGTGGTCAAAATTTCATTGAGCTGTTACCTGGCAGAGATACGTCATAGGAAAGTTACTTTCGTCCTTCCGTTTTGCACTCCAGTATATTTAAGCAGTCATTCTTCCCGCGAACCCTACGTGCATGGAAAGGACTAAGCAGAAAGTCCATCAAGAAAGGAGTTTATTCAAATGACAGACAGTCACTAATATCCTACGACAGACATAGAAGAATTACACATGCTGTGGCGTGGGACGATCCGTATGGTTAAAAACGAACACACTTCGTATGCCGTTGTCATAGTGTGGACACATTTGTTGTTCCAAGGTAACCAGTTTCAACTTATGCCGCCAACATCTGATCTTATGGAACTTGTTATAAAATTTCCATGTTACATAAAGTCAAAGCGTAACAGGTACTCCCCACGTATACGTGTCTCGACAAAAATCCACTTGATAAGATACATATAATTGATCAAATGCACGGAGTTGATAAAATGCACTCATGTGATAAAATGCACACAGATGAAAAATCCTCCTATCGTCCATGCATGTCGGTGGCGAACATGTTTCTCAAGAGCTTGCTGCACATCACTGCGCTACCGGCGGAATGTGCAGTTTACCATCTGAGCGCATTTCATCACTGTGATCATTTTATCAACTATGTGTGTTTTACCAGCTGGATTTTTATCAAGACATGTATACGTGAGGAATGTCTTTAATGTTTTGACTTCAGGTAGTGCATCTTGAAAAATTTTTAACTAGTTCCTCAAGATCAGATGATGGCAGCATAAGACAGTTGAAACCGGACATCTTGGAACATTAAAAGTGTCTACACAGCGATCTGGGCGTGCGAAGTGCGTTCATTTTCATAGAAGTGTTTGTTCAAATGCGACAAGCATAGAGGAGTTATGATTAAAGGCCAAAGATACCACATGTTGCACTGTATTTAATACTTAGCAAGTAAGGTAATAAAAGACAGGAAAGACCCCAATGCGCTAAATTATAAGAAAATCTGAGAACATTTCATACAGATCTGACGAGCACGGAAAATTTCTTCGGTTAGTTCGGACATATCATACACCGCAGTAAAAATGAAACTGATAAAAGGCAATGAAGTCCTTCATTGTTTTAACAGTACCTCCTGCCCTGATAGCGGTGCGTATTAAAGCGCCGGTTTCGGGACAGGGAGCTATGCTGACCCCGGACTGAACCAACCCCGTGCATTAACGATGTGCCGGCCACCCTTGATGTGGTTTTTAGGAGGTGAATAGCGGACTGGTATCCACGCCCCGCCTCGGATATACGCCACGTAAACATGTAGAAAACTTTCGATTACTTTCGTACTAATAACACTCCACTCAGACAGTTAAGGTACAGGTTCATAATCAGCCTTCTATCACTCAAATTGACTCCATTTTTCGTTAGAATGTCCATTAAATTATTCATCTGTACTCTATCAAAGGCTTTCTCCAAGTCAATGAAAACAGCATAAACTTCTCTTCCCTCTTCAATGTATCCCTCACTTTTAATTCTGAACAGTCCAAATTCATCTCTTGCACCGAGCCCTCTTCTAAATGCATACAGTTCCCCTCCGATACTTCTTTCGAGTCTTCTGTGAAGCCTTATATTTGTCACCCTTAGCAGAACTTTTTCTGCATGAGAAATCAAGCCACGCGGGATTAGCCGAGCGGTCTAGGGCGCTGCAGTCATGGACTGTGCGGCTGGTCCCGGCGGAGGTTCGAGTCCTCCCTCGGGCATGGGTGTGTGTGTTTGTCCTTAGTGTAATTTAGGTTAAGTAGTGTGTAAGCTTCGGGACTGATGAGCTTAGCAGTTAGGTCCCATAAGATTTCACACACGTTTGAACATTTGAAAATCAAACTTTTGGTTCTAAAATCCTTTCATTTCTTGGCATTACTTTTCTTCTCAATAGGCGTCAATACTGCCGAGATACAGTCATAGGGGCGCTGTGTGCCAGGAAGTAACGGAAATACGTTTTGAAACGAAGATCTTAATCAATGATTGCAGTTAAATACACATTGAGAAGTATTTACGACAGGAGAGAATGAGTTTTGAGAGTAGTGACGGAGAGATCCTGAAGTCTGCCCTGGCGGTGCCCTGCACTTCTGGACGCCTATTTGACCGTTGACCGCTTGCTAAGGAGGTGACTGCCCGTAACCCGGCTAATTGTATCGTACTCCCGTGACCCCTGTTAACCTGGTAAATCAGACTAAGCGCTGCGGCTCAAGAAGTGCCTTTCCTTTTGTTTTGCGACTTCCCTCATCTCTCTCCCTCTATCTTTCTCCTTCCCCTCTCACGCCCCCCCTCTCTCTCTCTCTTTGTTTATCGTGCGAAGGTACGGCGCTCTCTCACAAAAAGTTTTCCCACCTTCGTAAGCCGTGGCGCGTGTCGTTTAAACAGACCAATAGCTAAACAACTGTAACTTGTAACAAAAGTTTATCGTGGCGCAAATCCTGAGGATGCGGCAAATCCTCTCTATATTTTCTAACAGATGTGTTGATCCGAAAGTATCCGAGAGAGGTACTACGGATTGTAGTAGTAGCTTTGGAAAAGAGATAGCGTTAGTGGTAGGTTGAAAGTTCTATGCTGCAGCAGTTGGTCCCTAGTTGCACAGAGGTAGCCATCAAGATGACCGTGAAAGTAATATATCTGAGTGATTTACGGACTCGTTTACTTTTAGTAATGAGAGAGGCCAGTCTTCTATCCTGGTGCAAAAAACTTTTTTATCTGGCCAACCACAGCCACGATGTATCATGTTGAAGAGGCACTACCGGTTTCACAGCACTTACAACTGCATCTTGAGACGCAGATCTGTATATATTATTTAGGTGCACAAGTTCGAACCGTTTCTCAGTAAGTTCAATAAACACAACAGATATACGTAATGGAAACCTTTATCATCGATACTGTTGTGTCGGTTGCTGTAAGAATCTGCACCGACACAAACAAGGAAAGGGAGATGTTGCGATGGGCGGTAGCAGCAATCCAAAATCGTTTGTACAAAACTTGACGATTAATACAACACTTTATTTCTGAAAAGAAAATAAATGTAACTTACTTTGAAGTGTTGCTTGTGCCCCCTAAAGCAATTATTGTTTATTGTTGCTGTTGTCAGAACGCAGACAAAGTAACGTCTTACAATTGGTTCAAATGGCTCATACTTAACATCTATGGTCAACAGTCCCCTAGAACTACTTAAACCTAACTAACCTAAGGACATCACAAAACACCCAGTCATCACGAGGCAGAGAAAATCCCTGACCCCGCCGAGAATCGAACCCGGGAACCCGCGCGTGGGAAGCGAGAACGCTACCGCACGACCACGAGATGCGGACGTCTTACTTTTACTCAGTACTGACGCTATCAGAGTCTGCGACCGAACTGGGCAGGCCAGCGATGGGCGTCTTGTAAAACCAACGTTGACGGGGGACGCTGAACTCGTTATCTTCCTGGATGCGTCGCGCTGCCCGCTCTTTCCATTGGTGCACGGGTCGGCGCCTTCTTGATGCCGTTTCTCGGCACTGTGCTTGGCGTGCAGTCGATGACTTAGGACTGCACAAACACTATATTCTCCATCACCGTTTACAACACTCTGCAACACTGGGGTAACTTCCCGATTTTGCGTCTGTGGAAATCACGTGGTTTTGAGGCGAAGAACTCGTCGAACCATGTCCTGAGCGCATTTTCAATCGGAAAAGAAGTTCCTTGAACGTTATTTGACAGAGAGAGGAAAAGATGAAAATCTGAGGGCCCAAGATTACGTTAAAAAGGTGGGTGCCGAATGACTTCTCAACCTAACTCCTGTATAGCGTTTTTTGTCAGTCGAGCGGAATGCTGGTGGGCGTTATGGTGGAGCATTACTTCAGGCCGTCTTCCTGATCGTTGTTCTTGGATTCCGTCTGCAAGACGTCTCAGTTGTTGACTAAGTGTGATGGTTACGCTTCGGGGAAGCAATTCGTAGTACACCACACCGTCGCTGATCCACCATATACACAACATTATCTTTTGCGTATGTGCGCAGGTCTTTGTTGGGGGGAGCTGCTGCATTGCTTAGGACCAGCCATTCGTTTTTTTTTCTTTGCCTTAGCATGAAGATAATTTCTAGTCAACAGTAACGATACTGGGTAGGAATAGTCGTTGTAACGTAACTTAAGGTTCTCTTAATAACTTTGCCCGTTGTTTGAAAAGAGGTTTAGGCCCATCTAAATTTTAGGGAAGAATCCCTTCACAGATTAAGTTTATAAAGGTCCCAACGGATAATGCAATGAATTATTATGGGGCAGTCAGAGAAAATTACGTCCCGTTAGCTACACTTGTGCCAAGAACTACGTATTTTAGTAGCATCAATAAAGCAAATGTGACTATTTTCAGACGCACTGAAAACGGATAACTTAAACGAGCACGGAAATAGCTTTAAATGATGAAATATTTATTTTGGCTAAGATTTCTCATGATAACAGTAGTCTTTTGTATTTAATAGACAGACAAAGCATTCTCGATACATTTATATAAACGAACATGTGGCCTCACGTTCGCCTTAACCTGGCTAGTCCTGTCGGGTGGGGAAATACGGAGAGCACGTGGTCACTGCTCAGTTTCGAAACACAAACACTCACGTGCACTAAATCCACGTGCCGAACCAAATGTTGATAGCATTTTTATAAGTATTGCATGTACCTCGTGGTTGTCATCGAGCAGGATTTTGGGTGGCTGCATACCTTTGCGTGAAGCGCTTCGAATCAAATCGATTCATTCTTTGCCGAATGTACGCTCCATACAATTTTACTGATAATTTTAAAGTCCACCGTAAATAAAATATGGCAAGCCCAAATTGTTAAGGCTTGGGCTACGATTTTAATCTAGGGACCTCGTGGTCGCGACTAACGGAAATCATCTTATTAGGCAACTGATTAACTGAACTGAAATTGTAACCAGAACCTAGATGGTAATTCAAAATAGCTAGGAGAAGCAATTGTTGAGATTAGAGATTATTAACACATTCAAATACCTTTTGTCCTTCGTTCGACGCAGGCGTTCTCAAGGAACGTCCGGTCGTTTACCTGTCTTCCGAACAACTCCGTGTAACAGTCGCGCGGCGCCCTATCCGAACCATCCTGATTTGGGTTTTCCGTGATTTCCCTAAATCGCTCCGGGATGGTTCCTTTGAAAGGGCACGGCCGATTTCCTTCCCAGTCCTTCCCTATTACGATGAGACCGATGACCTCGCTGTTTGGTCTCTTTCCTCCAAACAACTACAGCAACCCTATCCCAACCGCCCGAAGTGTGGGGAGGCCCATCACCAACCTCTACTTCGAAAAACGTTTTTGCTTTATTCACCTTTGGCCAAGCCCTCCTGTTCCTGCTCTCTGCCTTCCACCGACACCGTTTAAGTTGGTAGAAAATCAGGAAACCCATCACTTCTCTGGTCCACCTGCTACTTCATTTAATTCATTCACACGTGACCACACACTTTCAGGAAGGGTGAGAAATGGAAATCAGGAAACAGGACATGCTCATAAGACTGAAAAGAAATGTGTCGACCCATATTGTTTTTACAGTTATGCACTTGCCGGAGCAGAGATTAATTAGTTGCATAAAGATTGATTTAATTTTACAATACTATATGTCAGGTAGTATGGAGATTTCTTTTTGCACTCATTTTTTGTCACGTAACACCTATTGTGGTGTTACAAGATGATTTTTTTATTCTAACTTTGAACATGTTGTACCATACAGGCTGGTTTTAAACCTTTCTCAAGGCATGAAAATGTCTCACGATGGTGGAATTATCACAGTGCTACACATTTGCTACTTCTAGAATAGACTGACGTGGATCATTGTGGATTAATACGTTCATCAAAGTCCGAAGTTCTTCGTCAATATGGAGAGTCACTAATGTCAAAACGATCATCTTTAAAATTACAAAACCCTTCTATTGCCGTGCTGTGTCCAGTGGCATTAGTTCCATAAATGGCACAAACCTTTCGGGCGCCCCCGCTGCCGTCATCCCTCTCTTGAACCAAAATGTAACGGTATGTTGGAAATGTTCCGATTTCTCCACTTCGTGTGGAATGTCAGAAGCTTGAATGTGGACGGGAAGCTAGAAAACCTGAAAAGGGAAATGTAAAAGCTCAGTTTAGGTACAGGAGTGGTCAGTGAAGTGAGACAGAAAGACGACAAGGATTTTGGGTCAGATGAGTATAGTGTAATATCAACAATATCAGAAAATGGTATACCGGTTGTGGGATTCATTAGCAACAGGAAGTGGGGCAAAAAGTGTGTTACTGTGAACAGTAATTGATAGGCTTGTTCTTATCAAAATCGATAGCAAACCAACACCAACAACGATAGTTCAGATATAGATACTAACGTCGCACGCTAAAGATGGAGAGAGAGAGAGAGAGAGAGAGAGAGAGAGAGAGAGAGAGAGAGAGAGAGAGAGAGAGAGAAAGTATATAAGGATATTGAAAGGGTAAAACAGTACGTACAGGGATATGAAAATGTAATAGTCATGGAGACCGGATTGCAGTTGTAGTGGAAGAAGTAGAAGAAACGGTTACAGGAGAATATGAGCTTGGAACCAGGACTGAGAGAAGAGATAGACAAACGGAGTTCTGTAATCAATTTCGGCTAGTAATAGCGAATACTCTGTCCAAGAATTGCATGAGGTGGCGGTATACTTGGAAAAGGCCAGGTGATGTGGGAAGATTTCAGTTAGATTAGATCATGGTCAGACAGAAATTTCGAAATCACATAACGGATTGTAAAGCTCAAGGAGCAGATATAGATTCAGATCACGACGTAGTAGTGGTGAAGAGCAGCCACAGGTTTAAGAGACTAGTCAAGAAGAATCAGTACGCAATGAAGTCGGATACGGAAGTGCGGGGTGTTCAAAAAGTCTCTCCGCAGTGCCCTATGATTGTCGCCTGCCTTGGTTCTTCCCTTCGAGTGGACTCTCCCCACATTCCACTGTTTAGTTTATCTCAGCCAGCGTCAGTAGTATCGTTGGTGTGTGTCGTTACGTGTTGACGTGAACGTTTAAGGTTATTTGCTTTGTTCGTTTGTTTCGTTTTTGTCACTGTTAAAATGCTAACCACTGAAGAATGTGTGTTTTTACTCGAACAAGTGTTCAAAGCTGGCGGTAAATACACAGTTTCAGATCGTCAAACATTTAATTCAGTTTTCCCGGATCGCGATGCTGTGCGAGATTTGATTAACAAATTTCGAAGTACGGGTTGAGTGACAGATGCACCGAGAAGTGGTCGTCCTAGCGTTTTGTCTGAGGATAAACAACTAGATATTTCCGATAAAATGTCCACGAGTCCGAACACGTCAGTCAGAAAACTCGCCCACGAAATAGATATTGAATGCCAGAATGACCCAGACTGCTGTAAGGAAAAAATTTAGAACTTTTCCCATATAAAACGACACTCGTGCAAGAACTGAAAAGTATTGATCATGCAAGAGATTGCGTTATTGTCAATAGTTCAAAAATTTCGTTCAACAAAATGGAAGGGACGTTCTTAAGTAAACGTTTTTCACTGATGGAGCGTGGTTTCATTTATCCGGGTACATGAACTCGTAAAATTCTCGTATGTGGATTATTGCAAATCGATTGTGTATTCACGAGGAACCACTTCGTTCTGTGAAAACTGGAGTTTGGATTGTAATTTCTAGACGTCGGAGTTTCGATCCCATATTTTTCTACGAAACAATAAACGCACAACGATACTGCAGTGATATTCTGTACCCATTTATAGGAGGACTTGTGTTAAGTGAAATGCTGAACGGTTATTTTCAACAACATGGTGCAACCGCGCATACAGCTCGCGATTCAATGTCACTGCTTGCTGATGTTTTTGGTGAACGCATAATTTCACAGGGACTCTGGTCTCCGCGATCGCCTGACCTAACACCACCTGACTTTCTTCTCGGGTGCAGCGAAAGCAACTGTCTATAAAAACCGTCCAAAATCCACCGATGAATTGAAAACTGCAATATCCACCTACACTGCTTCTGTTACAGAAGAAATGTTACGGTTTGTGTTTGGAAACATGATTAGACAAATTGAATTGTGTATTCAACAACAGGGGGGACACTTTCAACATTTAATGTGAAAATTTGTAAGTAAAAATGAATATTCAATGAATTAATAACTTGTATTTCACTGAGTTTCATTTCGGTGTATTCATTGTGGCATACAGCACGCGCGGCTAACAATCATGTGCCACTGCGTAGAGACTTTTTGAACACCCCGTACTTAGGAATGATAAGATACGCTTGAAGTTCTCTAAGGCTGTATATTTTATTGTATTGTATGGAACTGGGGACCTAGAAACAACAGAGAGGCTTCGTCCCCGCCGTAGCTGCAGTGGTACACAACACCCCACAACAGGCCCAGTGGATCCCCCGGACAGCCTCTCCCCCCCCCCCCCCCCCCCTCAAGGGAAGTCTCACAAGAGACGAGTGTAAGGCCAATGTTTGCGTGGTGGAGTAATGATGGTGTACGCGTACGTGGAGAAAGTTTTTGCGCAGCAATCGCCGACATAGTATAACTGAGGCGGAATAAGGGGAACTAGCCCGCATTCGCCGAGAACGATGGAAAACCGCCTAAAATCCATCCACAGACTGACCAGCGCACGGGACCTCCACACTAATCCGCCCGGTAAATTCGCGCCGGGGACCGGCGCGCCTTCCCGCCCGGAGGGCAGTGCGTTAGACGTTACAGCTAACCGGACGGGCAAGGCTGTAGACACAGCAATAAGGAAGTCGTCAGTAGACAGTACAGTTGAAGAGGAATGGACATCTCTAAAAAGGACAATCGCAGAAGTTGGAAAGAAAAACATTAAATAAGGTAACTGCGAAGAAACCATGGGTAAAGGAAGAACTACATCAGTTGGACGCTGTAAGAAGGAAATACAAAACTGTTCAGGGAAATTCAATTATAAAGAAATACAAATCGCCTAGGAATGAAGTAATTAGAAATTTCATGGAAACTAAGACGAAATGGCTGCATTAAAATGGGAAGAAATAATTCTCGGAAGGACTGAATCAGCATACAGGAAAGTCAAAGCAACCGTTAGTGAAATTAAAAGCAAGAGTGGTAACATTGAGATTGTGTAACGTAGTTGCTTTAATTTGTTATGAAAGCGGTGCTGATAGTCTTGACCATAAGAGCGGTTTAAAAGCTGTGAGCTCTCTGAGGAAGTTAACCTTGCATTACTGCGCAACTGTTTCACCAGGTATCCAATCTAGCTTACCAAATTCCCAGCCAGATCATTGAAATTTCAGCATATTAAACTTGAGTCATAACTAAACTGGTGCCTTATTTAGGATTGTGAAAATGTGAGTTTGTAATCTTACGGAACACATCAAATATGGGGCCAAGATTGGGAGACTGCATACAACACTGCATTCATAAAATAATACACGAAGAACGTTGAAACATATGCAAGAGGAAATTAACCACAACCAACCGATTCAATTTTCACCAAAGAAGCTACGTTCGTAGCGCAATCCTGTCCGTCATGTAATTACCACACACTGGTATATTAAATTCATACTAACTCTCTGTGAAATCTTCCCAATCTTCCCGAAAAGAATAGCTGAGGGCTACTTTGATGATTACACCACATGCTTCACGTGGTCAACTTGGTTTACACAAAGAGTGTAACTTCACAATAACTTTGATAGTTAAAATAAATTAGATCGAAAAGCAATTTACAAAAGAAAAACCTCTAACTGGTTACTATCGTCTTACTATTAACCTGATGGATCAAACAATAGTATAAGCACGTGGTACTGGTCTCACAAAGTACATCCCACGTGGGTTGAACACAAAGAAAAGTTGCTATATTGAAAAATATTGATAAGGCGAGACGTTATAATCTCACGCACATTCGCATTTAAGATTGATGCTCTTAGTTAGAGTTTCTGATCAACACGCGGTTCCACTTTACTCACAAAGTAGTGACAAAGCAACTACTGGAAGATATTCTGAAGTTGACACTCGAAATACACAGCGTTGCAATTTAAGATAACATTAGATATTTTAGAGCTAAAACCTGAAGTAAAGGTGATTAAATTTTCAGTTAGGCTGAACTTAAGAAATCCATTGTCCTACGGACTTAGCAGACACGCGCTTTGCCGGAGATCTTACCACTTCAGACGCTCGCCACAGACAGACTGACCTGCGCTCCTACCAAGGGTGCTTCCGTAAACAAAACGGAAGTGACCAGAGGGGCAGCTTCCTATACCAACATGACAAGGGACGGACAGAACCATACTAAGGATAGAAACCTCTTTGCTTTTAGAAAGCTGTTCCGACGTTGGTCCTACTGTTCTCTAGCAGACAGGCTTGTCTGCTACCCTCAAGCATGCAACTAGAAATACATTTGCTCATTTATCCTCTCACACAGAAGGGAAGGGGGATGACAGTATCTTATCATATACAGTATATAAAAGAAAGCGGATGTAGGTTCCGTATGAGACTGTGTGACATGAATTACATATAAACTGTGTTTTAAAGTGTAGTAGTGTGACAGATCGTTCTTGTTTATGTGTAAAAGTAACACGTTCCACTGCACAGTCTCCTCGCAGATAGTCAGAAACGCCACAGTAAATTTAGAAGAGGAATTTATGCCGTAAATGACAACAGATTCAAGAAATTAACATGAAAGGAATCCAACAGAGACCTTTCAAGTGCAACGGGAATTCAACTGTTAAATGCATAGGATGAGCGGATCGGTGGAAAGAGTACATTAAAGGCCTCTGTGAGGGGGAGATTTGTCTGATGTGGTAGAAGAAGAAACAGGAGTCGATTTAGAAGACCTGCGGGATCCAGTACTAGAATCATAATTTAAAAGAGCTTTAGAGGACTTAGTATCAAATAAGGCAGAAGGGCTAGATAACATACCATCAGAATTTCTTAAATGATTGGGGGAAGTAACAACAAAGCAACTACTTGAGTTGGTGTGTAGAATTTACGAATCTGGCCACATACCATCTGGCTTCCGGAAAAATCTGTTCATGCATCCAAGTTGTTGACAAGAATAATATGCAGATGAATGGATAAGAAAATTGAGTATGTGTCAGATAACGATCAGTTTGGCTTCAGAAAAAGGTAAAGGCATCGAAGAGGCAATTCTGACGTTTCGGTTGATAACGGAAGGAAGACTAAAGGAAAAACAAGATACATTCTTATGATCTGTCAACCTGAAAAAAGCGTGCGACAACGTAAAATTTTGGAAATACTAAGAAAAATAGCGATAACCTATAGGGAGCGACGTGTTACACACAATACGTACACGAGCCAAGAGCGAATAATAAGAGTGAACGACCAAGTGCTCGTATTAAAGGGTGTGTAAGACACCGGATGTAGTCTTTCGCCTCTAGTGTTCAATATATACATTGAAGAAGCAATGACGGAAATAAAAGAAAGGTTCAAGAGCGGGATTAAAATGCAAGGTGAAAGGATTTCAATGATACACTTCGCTCATGACGTTTCTAACCTGAGTGAAAGTGAAGAAGAATTACGTGATCTTCGGAATGGTGCAAAAAAAGGTTCAAATGGCTCTGAGCACTATGGGACTTACCGTCTGAGGTCTTCAGTCTCCTAGAACTTAGAACTACTTAAAACTAACTAACCTACGGACATCACACACATCCATTCCCGATGCAGGATTCGAACCTGCGACCGTAGTGGTCGCGCGGTTCCAGACTGTATCGCCTAGAACCGATCGGCCATCCCAGCCGGCCTGCCGAATGGAATGAACAGTCTAATGAGTACAGAATATGGACTAGGTGTAAATCGAAGAAACGAAATTAATGAGAAGTAGCAGAAATGAGAACAGCAAGAAACTTAACATCAGGTTTGATGGTCACAAGGTAGATGAAGTTAAGGAATTCTCCTACTTACGCAGCAAAATACCAATGACGGATGGAGTAAGGAGGATATCAAAAGCAAACTAGCTCTAGCAGAAAGGGCATCAGTATCAAACACAGGCCTTAATTTGAGGCCGAAAATTCTGAGAATGTACGTTTGGACCAGAGCATTGTATAGTAGTCACACATGGACTGTGGGAAAACTGGAACAGAAGAGGATCAAAGCATTTGAGATGTGATGCTACAGAGGAATGTTGATAGTTAGATGGACTGATGAGGAAAGGAATGAGGAGGTTCTGCACATAATCGGAGAGGAAAGGAATATGTGGAAAAACCCTGACAAGGAGAAAGGACAACATGGTAGTACTTCTGTTAAGGCATACTTCGATGGTACTGTAGGGAGCTGTAGAGGGCAAAACCTGTAGAGGAAGAGGGAGGTTGGAATAAATATAGTAAAAGCTACTCTGAGATGAAGACGCTGACGCATCAGAGGAAATCGTGGCGTGCCGCATCATACCAATCAGAGAACTGATGGTTCGAATAAAAGATCACGTTTGATCCTCCATTAGACACAAGGTCGTTGGCGTGTATGTCCTGCAACAATCTTTGGTAGTGTCCAGGACGGAGAAGGGAGAGTTATGGTCTGAGGAATATTTTGTGTCATTCCGTGGTTATTCTCGCCAGTCTGATAAGCGCAATGGATAAACACAAGTATGCATCTATCGTTGGTGGCCATGTCGACCCCTACATGCAGTTTGGATTTTCTCGGCACCGTGGCACCTACCAACTGGACATTGCAACGTGTCACGCAGCTCACAGTGTATGTGCGTGGTTTGAAGATCATTAGGATGAGTTTACGGTGCTTCCCTGGCCAGCAAACTTCTCGTATTTAAACCCAACAGACAATCTGTGAGACCACCTCGAACAGCCGGCCGGTGTGGCCGAGCGGTTCCAGGCGCTTCAGTTTGGACCCGAATCCTGCCCCGGGCATGGATGTGTGCGATGTCCTTAGATAAGTTAGGTTTAAATAGTTCTAAGTTCTAGGGGACTGATGACCTCAGATGTTAAGTCCCATGGTGCTCAGAGCCATTTGAACCATTTTTGAACCACCTCAATGGGGCTGTTCTTGCCATATAGTTTGTTAACCCCGAAACCTACCGCAGTTGGCCGCGGCAGTGGAATGGGAATGACTTTACATCACCGTCGGCACATTTCGAGAACCTTACTGGCTCTCTTCACAGCACACCTCACAGTGGACTGCGCTGCGAAGTGTGATTATTCAGGCATTTGACAGGTGGCTACACTAATGAGACAGAACAGTGTCTGCTGGCTGATTCAGCTGCCTCTACCTACGCGTATTATGGAACTGGACACGCCTTCAAAAACCACGCGCGAAATTTACATATTTGTATCTCGCTAGTTACGTTCGAAGTATTAAGTCTTATAGAAAATAAATGAGGCAGTGCATTTTTGTAGGAAAACTAATGTAGTTAAGTTTTGTACTGTGATAAGTTTTCACTGGTGGCCGTCGTTTTCGTATTACTCACAACAACCCAACAAAAGTGACCTTCAGACGCGTTTTCCTTGAATAACCCGCTGGCCCAGAGCTCAGTGCTGTGCCCTAATGACGGACGCCGGGAAGCGGGGTGTTCGGCGTTCACACCGCGCGGGCTGCCGCTGCCGGCTTCATTTCCTACCCGCGTGGCTCTCCCAGGCAGCATTATTAGTTGGGCTTCCGAGAAGCGCCGCCTGTAAATTGCCGCCGGGCTGTTTGTTTTCGGTAATTAGGCCACCGCGGCGGCCTTTCGTGGAACTGCGGCTAAAATAAAGGGAGACACGCCCACTGCCTACCGCCGCATCCGGTCGCAGCAGGTAGCCGCCACCTTTCATGTCACTCAGCACTCGTTAAATTTTAGTGGAAAAGTTGTCAGGCGAAATCGTCAAAGATATTTAGTTTTTGTTAGTGTGTGCCTGCGTTCTACACCAGGGTTCTCCCAAGTTTTTAGTCCGCGGGCCACATTGACTCCTCCACGAAGTCATAAGGGCCAAGATCTACCTAGAGGGATTAAAGCACTCCATGATCACCGTAATGTAAGGCTAAAGGAAAGATGAAATCGCAAAAATCTAAGGTTGTGGGATTATCTAGCACTGAAACGAACTACGATTTTTATTTAATTACATAATTTTGATTGGTGGACTACCTGAGCGAAATTCTGGCGTATTTTATTCTGGCGGATTTCACCGATAAAAAAAGTATATCACTGCACATACTTCACGAAAGCGTCCTGCAAAGTTAACGAAATCTCAAAATCATTGTTAGCAACACTATTAATGCAACACGTAACAGAGGTAGAGTATGTCAAGGCAATGTTATTTCAAGCGGCGCAACAATAAGTTTAGTTATGTAGTCTTGTAACGAGTAGCAGAGCCCATGTCGCGGTGTATTTGTCGCGATAGGCCTCGAAACTCAATTGTTGGCAGTATAGGTACCACATCAAATATTTGGTGGGCAGGATACCGGGGATGTCCGGTTAGCTAACGCGGGCCGGTTTGCCGGCCCTAGCGGGCCAGTTTCAGCCCGCGGTCCGTAGTTTGGAGACCCCTGTTCTACACCATCCAGTCGCGTTAATGAGAACACTGCCTATGTTCGACGCCAACGTGCACTAATCACTCAGAGACGTCAGGTGACTCCACTAGCAGCGGAAGGTATAGAAAGCGTGTTGAGAGAATGTGGCAAATACAGCAGTCGTTGTCGCAATGCGGAAAAGAAGCGATTTATCTGACATGCAAAACGGCACGATCATTCGCTTTCCAGCCAGAGGTGGAAACGGCTAAGTCTGTAAACTATTCTCGTGATGTCGTGGTTAAAGTATGCCGCGCGTGGCAAAATGCTACTATCCTGAAGTAAAAAACGGATGGCCTAGATGAGTCAACGGGCAACGAACAGCGTCGCCTCAACGAGCTTTCAGCTAATGTTTTTGCTTATCAGCCCCAACAGCGGCCGCCTGGTTCATACATACCTGTTAACTACGGTTAATGGGCGACGAAGGCTGGAATTACAATGAAATGAACACCCTGAGCTGCTTACAGGCGTTAACATAAGTCAACGGGGACAGATGAAAATGTGTGCCCCGACCGTGACCTCCGGCTTACATGGCAGACGCTCTATCCATCTGAGCCACCGAGGACACAGAGGATAGCGCGACTGCAGGGAGTTATCTCTGGCACGTCTCCCGCGAAACCCACATTCTCAACGTATCGTTCCGCACTACATTCGTAGTGCCCCTGCCCATTATACTCGTTGCTCGCGGCGCGTTGCCGATTCCCGTAAGAGTTCGGACACTGTTTGTGCATTCGCACAGAAGAAGAAGATGGTCAAGCGACCGGTGAGCCTTAACTATATATTTACTAAGATAGTATCTGTTCTTTCGGCAACACGCCGCTAGTAATGAGTATAATGGGCGGGGGCACTACGGATGTAGTGCGGGACAATAAGTTGAGAATGTGGGTTTCGCGGGAGGCGTGCCAGAGATAAATCCCTGCAGTCGCGCGATCCTCTGTGTCCTCGGTGGCTCAGATGGATAGAGCGTCTGCCATGTAAGCCGGAGACGCCGGGTTCTTGTCACGGTCGGGGCACACATTTTCATCTGTCCCCGTTGACGTATGTCAACGCCTTTAAGCAGCTAAGGTTGTTCATTTCATTGTAATTTCATTCTAATAAGCTGCTTGGCCACCGATGGTATCTGTTCTTTCGGACATTTTCAGATGAATGGCATTATATGCTCCCCAAGACAGATAGTAATTGGCGTGTACGTCGTAAAACGTCTCAAAGGAAACTCGCTGCATGCATCATGGTCTGGGAAATATTTTGTGGCATTCCCTAGGTGATCTCGTCATTCTGGAATTCACTGTGGATCAACATATAAATACATCTATCTTTGGGGCCCATGTTGGGCCATGGATGCAGTTTATTTTCCTCGGCACGATGGCGTCTGACAGCAGGACATGGCAACTTGTCACACTGCTCGCAGTGTGCGTGCGTGCTTTGAAGTGCACCAGGATGAATTTATGGGGCTCCTGTGGCCAGCAAACTTCCAAGATTTAAACCGAAAAGAGAAGCTGTTTCCCTTAAGAGACAAACCTAGCGCAGCACGCCTCGACATTGCAGTCAGCTCTGCTCAACATCCCTGTTGGTGCCTTCCAGAACCTCACTGCCTTCCTACACCTCTCGCACGTTGTCCGCACTGCAAAATGTGGTTATTCAAGCCTCTGACCAGTAATCATATTAATATGACTGGACAGTGAAATTCCTTACCGATTTTGTACTGCTCTTTGCCATCTTCACTCTGCCCTTCAACTCGCATTGTCGGTATCACAAAAGCACGTACTACACGTAACGGTGCATTAATTTGCCGGTGGTGAAACAAACGTAATAAATAATTGAAACAACGAGTTCATGAGGTCGTTACCGGGTTTCAGTTTCTTCGTTGTTACAATAACATTCCCTCTTCTAGAATGGCTCTGAGCACTATGGGACTTAACATCTGAGGTGATCAGTCCCCTAGACGTAGAACTACTTAAACCTAACTAACCTAGGGTCACCAGACACATCCATGCCCGAGGCAGGATTCGAACCTGCGAGTGGTGCCGCGCGGACTGAAGCACCTAGCACCGCTCGGCCACAGCGGCCGGCCATCTCTTCTCACAACACTGTGTCTTGTATATTAATCAAGACATGAATTTTAAGTTGCCGGTAGGGGTCTCCTAGGTGAAACTAGCTCGCTCGCTCGCTCGCCACTACCCAATGTGTGATGGCGATCACACAGTAACAAAAGACGTTTTGCATTGTAATCAATCGGCGAAAGTCAGTTACAATTATGTGGCTTGATCGTTTTCGAAAGCACGCCTCTACAATGATGGACTGGCCACGTGGGGCACATACGAATAACTGGAACAAGATTATTGTTTAACGAAGCAATTAGAGACGGGGAACTGCGAAGGATGGAAAAAGAAAACAGCTGTGCTTTTGCGATTATTTTCGTGAAATAATTTAGGGAAATCACGAAAAACCCAAATACCGATGATCACACGGGGTTCTGAATCATCGTCTTCTCGAATGCCAGTCCAGTGTGCCGACCATTTGCGCGCCCTCTCTCGGTACGTACGAATATCGCAGTCGCATCGGACCGTTTGCCTCAAAGATCGTCTGATTCGTGGCACGTAATTTTTGGTTTAGAGGGAAGTTTGTGGAAGCCGTTATGCTTCTCCGCTACCTAAACTTTTGTGTAAACTGTGACGCTCCATAGCAGCAGTAGCTAGTGAAACAGCTCCACAGATGCCGGCAACATTTTAGAACGAGTTTGTCTATCTTCTGGATGTTTGTCATACTTCTGGTGGAGGACAAATTGAGCTTTTGTGAAAGATAAATGAAAACCTTGACCTTCAATTTAAATGTAGCAAGTACTACGTGGTTTTACCCCTTCAGGAATAAAGTTTCGAGATTAGATTATCATTAAAAAGTGGGGAAATATTAAGATGGTGGTTTGATCCTTGACGTGTTTAACATAGTCTCCCCTTTCCATCCTCCCCAACGTCCCCCACCCCTTACCCACAGCACACACACACACACACACACACACACACACACACACACACACACACACACACACAAACACACACACACGCACGCACGCACGCACGCTTGATCACGACGCAGAAGTCGCGGATAGTTTTTCTTAATTAGTTCCAAGTTTTTGTCATTCACGCAGAGGTTACAGCTTTGTGAAATGCGGAGAATAAATCTGAAGGTTGTTGACTCCTGTACCTTTATTGCCTATAGCATAAACATTGTGTGTAAATTTTTCCATAAATAAAGAGAAACTTGGAGACAAACTCGAGAAACATTAAGTTGTTAACACAAGGTACATGCTCGGATGGAAAAGACTCACAACAACAAAACGTAATTAATGTAGAGTGATGAAATTTCGAGAATACATTTGTCTAGGTAACATATTTAAAGGATTAGCGTTGCAAGATCACAGGTTGATGTAAGCGTGGGATAAGCAATTGAAAATGTGGAACGCTGGTGTATTAATAACCGGTGTAACCGCCGGAATGTTGAATACACACTTGCAAACGAGGATGCATTTTGTTGTAGAGGTGCCGGATATCGGTTTGTCGAATGAAGCTCCATGCTTGTTGTACTTACTCGGCTAATACAGGGACGAATAATGCTGCTTGTGAATAATGCTGGAGTTGTCGTCCGATGATGTTCAATATGTGCCCGATTGTAGACTGATCTAGTGACGAGCAGGCAAGGGCATCGTGTCGCCACTCTGAAGATTATGTTGGGATACAGCAGCGGTGTTTGGGTAAGTTTTATCCTTTGGAAAAACACTCTTTGCAATGCTGTTCATAAATAGCAGCACAACAGGTCGAATCCCCAGACTGACGTACAGATTTGTTGTCACGATGCGTGGGATGACCACGAGAGCGCTCCTTCTGTCATACGAAATCGCACCCCAGACTATGGCTCCAGGTCCAGGGTGTCCAGATTGTAGACAGGTCAGCTGCAGTTCCTCAAGTAGCCTCCTTCCCACCAACACGGCCATCACTGCTCCCGAGGTGAAACAGGATTTCATCAGAAAATACGAGTACAACAGACTGCAAAACTGCCCGCCAGCAAGCTCTCACTTGAAACCTCTGAAATCGTACATGGAGGTAGGTTGAGGTCACCGGAATGCACGCTACTGGGCGTCTGGCTCGAGGCTGTCCTTAAAGTAACCGATTTGCAATAGTTCGTGATGGGTTGGCAGAAGAGCCATCACCGTGTTACTAGAGGAGGGTGAAATGCACGCGTTTTAGCTCACGCAGGCTGGCGTGAGGAGGCAAGGACTATACTGACGTGAGGTCTGGAACATGACAAGGAACTAGAATTCAGAAAGCGGACGTAGCTGGTGGAACACTTAACTTTAATCCGTTTATGGATGGACGTCGTCTCTTGACGGTACATGATTCACAATATTATCTGTTAGTAACTGAATATGGTGCCTTGTTAGGTCGTAGCAAATGACGTAGCTGAAGGCTATGCTAAACTGTCGTCTCGGCAAATGAGAGCGTATGTAGACAGTGAACCATCGCTAGCAAAGTCGGCTGTACAACTGGGGCGAGTGCTAGGGAGTCTCTCTAGACTAGACCTGCCGTGTGGCGGTGCTTGGTCTGCAATCACTGATAGTGGCGATGCGCGGGTCCGACGTATACTAGCGGACCGCGGCCGATTTAAAGGCTACTACCTAGCCGAAACGACGGTCTTTCCTTTCGGTAGTGTCACGTGACTGTCCGGATGGCAGTTTTCTTGTGACCGTACATTTTGGTGACCACCGCTTCCAGCAATCATTCATAGTGCCTAGATTCCTGTGAAGTCCTTCTGCAATATTTCGGAAGGAATATTCAGGTTCTCTTTGCTCAGTGAGGTGTTGCTAATGGCGTCTTTGTCGCCTTAAACGAATTATTCATGAACTCCAAACCACCACATCCAATCTCAAAAGTAACAAATGCTCACGACTCTTATGGCGTGTATTTGCAGCAAACCTCATCTGCAGTCTCATAGTGGCGCTTCTATCGCCACTCTTATGCGACTGGCGTGAAATTTGATACACATCATCTTTCAGATGTAGAAACACGTCTGCCAACTTGTGGTGCTGTCATTTTTTTCTGTCAGTTTCATTACGGAAGTTGTGCAACTCGAAGGAAGGACGGAGCAGAGATGCTACGCTGTGCCCTCGTGTAGTTTAGGGAAGTTTCGGAATACCTTGAATCTGGCTGGCTGGAAAACGGCTTGAGATTCTCCCATCTTACGTGGGTACAGTGTGACGGCCAATGTGCCAGCTCGCTCGTTAATAACGCATCTCGAAACCACTACGAGCAAAGCCCAAGTTCTACCATGCAGTCGTTTCATCTGTGCGTTTAAGAGAAAGACAGAATTTGACCCAGGTACAGTATTGCGGAAAGAGTTGGAAATTAAGAACTTAGCGCCCAGTTGGCCTCTACGTCTAAGGAAATTGAGCATCGCCTTTTCAAAGAAGATGTTCCTGCATTCGCCGGAAGTGGCTTGCAAAAACTGTGCAAAAAGTAAGGCAGACAATCATTAGGACATCGTTCCATCCGCACTAGAAGTACTCAACACGGCAGAGTACATGCTAACACCAACTTTAATTAGAAAGTGCCACTTCGCGCTCTGTGAAACACAAATGTGGGTCTCGTACGGGCTGAAGCCTGTAGAGACGATGGCAGTGACAGGGTTGTCCGGCGTCTTTGCTACAGTGGAAGGATAGGACTGGTAGGAACAGGCAAGTTTGTAAGTTCAGATTAGACTGAATTATATTGGACTAGATCTCCACTGTCCGTTGTTATCAAATGTTCACATAGGAGTTTATGCAACTTTCATGGGATTAGACGATGACTGATTTTATTACTGTACACTAACCTTACAGTGCGGTCACGTTAAAACTCTAAACTGCTCACAATCGAACAGAATGCTCTCACTTAGCTTATGACTAAGGCAGAATAATTTCACTTAGCATAGACACTAAAAGTACATATACATTATCATTAAACATTAGCCGTAGAATAGACCAGCTCTACCGTTAACGTACAGTGATTACTAAGACACAATAGCCACAATTTAAATGGTTTAACACTGCAGGAAGTAAGTCCTTTTTAAGTATTCGGAGGCGCTAAACAAATCGTGCATCAGTTAGTCTGTACAACAGAGGCTCTCCCACTGAGAGATGCTAGGGCCGAAGCGAGATACGTGGCAAGACCAATGTCGATCCTAAATTACTTCCAATTTATTAAGAACAATTTCGCTACATATATATTTCCAATTTCTTTCCCTCACTCTATTTTAATCTTCAAACAGATCAACTAGAATCACGTAAAAACTTCTGTTGATTTTGTTTCATTAATGTTTCCTATTTTTACTACTCCATCATCTCTGCATATTGTCTTTTCCCTTTTACTGTCCATTTTGTTCCTGAGTTCTTATTTCTTCTGAGTTCTAAATTCTGTATTTTATTCTTAAAAAGCTTTCTCTGTCTTATTTCTGATTCCTTGAAGTTCTTTCTGTATCGTTCTTTACTTACTTCAAAAATCCATACAACTGGTGATTTGTTGTTGTTGTTGTGGTCTTCAGTCCAGAGACTGGTTTGATGCAGCTCTCCATGCTACTCTAACCTATGCTAGCTTCTTCATCTCCCAGTACCTACTACAACTTAAATCCTTCTGAATCGGCTTAGTGTATTCATCTCTTGGTCTCCCTCTACGATGTTTACCCTCCAATCTGCCCTCCAATACTAAACTGGTGATCCCTTGATGCCTCAGAACATGTCCTACCAACCGGTCCCTTCTTCTTGTCAAGTTGTGCCACAAACTCCTCTTCTCCCCAATTCTCTTCAATACCTCCTCATTAGTTATGTGATCTACCCATCTAATCTCCAGCATTTTTCTGTAGCACCACATTTCGAAAACTTATATTCTCTTCCTGTCTAAACTATTTATCGTCCACGTTTCACTTCCATACTGGTGATTTATTCTTCCACAAATACAGAACTATTTGTTTCGTTAGCTTGTTTCCATTTTTCAATGAAGATTAACCATCACTTTGCCATTAATTTTTTTTCGTTAATTTTGTAGGGCATCTCATTACTTCTTACTTTAAATCACGTCTAATGTATATTGCATCCATTATTTTTCTAAGTCGTCTTTCACGTAACTCTATTTCGTCCAACTAATAGTTCATTGTTGAGAATTCACATGCATATAAATATTCTGCTTTTACCATTGTGCAATAGTGTTCTAGTATTGCGTACGTCGATACTTATCTCTTGTGAATATTTTAGTCAGTCCATACGTTACTTCCATTTTATTAACTCTTACATCCGTTGCCGAAGTTTCTACCTCCTTATGCTGTATGATTTCATCATCGCTCTATTTTATCTGTTTGTATTTATATGTCCTGTAGCACATTTTTTTTAAATATCTGTCATGGGTTTTATTTTGTTCTGAGGCCAGTTCTATTTGCTATTCTTTTCAAAACATTTACAGCGACGCGCTGAAAAGTAATGCCTCCGATTTTTTAATTCTGTTCTCAATATAGGTTATTACATGTGATCTATATTACTCTGACGAGTTTCCTGCTTCGATGACGCAACTTGCAACCCTCTCCCGCTAGAGGGTTCCAAATTATAGCGTGTAACATTGCGGTGTGTAACGTAACTATGTTGGTGCGTGAGAAACAGCATGCTGTAATCGAGTTTCTAGCCACTGAGAAAGTGCCGTCAATTGAAACCCATATAAAAATGAAAGCTGTGTACGGTGATGATTGCATTTACATCAGTAATGTGCGACGTTGTGCTGTTCGTACCTGTAAGGAAGGAAAACAATAGAGAATCAATGGAGTTACGTCAGGGAAGATCACCGACGCCAAAAAAGTTCAATTTCATGCCGTCTGGAGATAGTCACGTTCAGTGTTCTGGGGTGTTCAAGTGGCATAGTTGTAATTCATACCTAAAGGTACCACCATAAACACTGCATGGCAGTGTGAGAATCTAGGAAACTAAAAGCACGAATTCGAAGTGTTCGTCACACGTGGAACACGCTCTGCTTCATCATGAGAATGCCAGACTACACTCATGCACTGCGCCATCTGCACCAATCCAACGCCATTGGTTCACTGTCCTCGATCGTCCTCTGTACAAACCCTTCTCGGCACCATCCGATTTTCATCTGTTTCTAAAACTTAAAGAACACATTCGAGGACTTCATGTTAACAGTGATGAAGCGGTGCAAGCAGAGGTGAGGTTCTGGCTCCGACAGAGAAGTCGCACATTCTACAGCGACGGTATCAACAAACTTGTCTCTCATTGGTAGAAATGTGTTCGCCACAAGAGTGACTCGATTGAAAAATAAATATTTAGACATGAAGAACAGATATGTATAATGTTAATAAATTAATATTTAAGAAAAACTTTAAGAATTTACACACACAAAAAAATCGGAGGCATTATTTTTCAGCATTCCCTCGTACAGGGTGACAGTTACTGAACTACATGAAAAAATTGTTGATTAGCTACAAACTTCGGCGTGCACACACTGTATTCAACTGTAAACATCACTTCAGATATTTGGGTTTAGGTTATGACATGTTCAATATGCCTGCTATAATTGGCGATGATGTGGCGCAGACGAACAGCGAAATTCTGGATGACCCGCTGAAGTGTCGGAATATCGATGACGTGGATGACATCCTGAA
The DNA here is from genome assembly GCF_023897955.1 of Schistocerca gregaria. Classification (NCBI taxonomy): domain Eukaryota; kingdom Metazoa; phylum Arthropoda; class Insecta; order Orthoptera; family Acrididae; genus Schistocerca; species Schistocerca gregaria. The sequence continues at coordinate 309,653,594 of NC_064927.1, forward strand.
TGGCTGTTTTCAGTTCAGCAGTAGTTTTGGGGTCATTGCTGTACACCTCGTCTTCAATATAGCCCTACAAAAAGAGAGACGCATGTGTTCAGATGCGGAGAAGATGGCGGCAAATCGAGGCCCATACCAGTAGCCTCTCGGTACCCCAGAGCTAGAATGAGTTCCCCAGAGCCATCCTGCATGACATCAAACACTCTCCTGCTCTCCGCTTCGATGAGGTCGAGCTCCGTCTTGCATGAATCAAATAATATCGTAATCAGGGTCACTTTGGATAATGGGGATGAAATCATCCTCCAAACCTTCATGTACCGTTCGGTAGTCACCTTGCCATGAAGGTATATCGCACCGATTATCCCGAGACTGGACATTGCATACCATACCATCAGGCTTTGTGGATGAAGAGACTTCTCGATCGGGGAAAGCGGATTCTCAGTCCCTCAAATGCGCCAATTTTGCTTATTGACCAGTCGTAGGTTCAAATTCTCCCTCGGGCATGGATGTGTGTGAGGTTTACGTAGTTCTAAGTGACTGATGACTTCAGAAGTTAAGTCCAATAGTGCTCAGAGCCATTTCAACCATTTTCTTATTGACGAACCCATCCAAAAGAAAGTGGGCATCGTCGCTAACCCAAACCATATGAGCATTCTAATTCCCATCACGCACCGCTGCCAACCGTGCGGTGTGCTTATCCTAACGCAAAACTGTTCGGAAGTTACGACTATTTTGTTTCATATAGTTCAATAATTGTCACCCTGCATTCGAGTAACTAGCTCCTCTATTTACTAGATCTCATTAATTTAATTTTTAGCAGTGGCATTTTATTTGTTAAGAAAATTATATTCCGCTATGTGAAATTATGTAAAATTTATATCGAAGAACTACGCGAAATAATTAAAAGTATGCGGACGCCTGCCTGAAAATGACTTACAAGTTCGTGGCGCCCTCCAACGGTACGCTGGGATTCAATGTGGTGTTGTCCCAGCCTTAGCCTTGATGACGACAGCTTCCACTCTCGCAGGCAAACGTTCAATTAGGTGCTGGAAGATTTCTTGGGGAATGGCAGCTATTCTTCACGAAGTGCTGGACTGAGGAGAGGTATCGATGTCGATGGGTGAGGCCCGGTACGACCTCTGCGTTGTAAAACATGGCAAAGGTGTTCTACAGCATTCGGGTCAGGACCGTGTGCAGGCACTCTATTACAATTATGTTACTGCCGTGCATTATGAACAGGTGCCCGATCGTGTTAAAGATGCAATCGCCATCTCCAAATTGCTCTTCAACAGTGGGAATTGAGAATGTGCTTAGAACATCAATGTAGGCCTGTACACAACAAGGGGGCAAGCCTCCTCCATGAGAAACACGACCACACCACAACACCACGGCCTCCGAATTTTACTGTTAGCACTACGCACGCTGGCAGATGACGTTCACCGGGCATTCGCCATACCCACGCCCTGCCATCGGATCGCCACATTGAGTAATGTGATGATTCGTCAGTCCACACAACGTTTTCCATTGGTCAATTGTCCAACGTTTACGCTCCTTACATCAAGGGAGACGTCGTTTGGCATTTACCAGCGTGAGTGTGGCTTATGAGCAGCCGCTCGACCGATAAATTCAAATTTTCTCACCTCCCACCTAACTGTCAGAGTACTTGCAGGCGGATCCTGATGCAGTTTGGAATTCCTGTGTGATGGTCTGGATAGATATCTGCCTATTACACATTACGACCCTTTTCAATTGTCGGCTGCCCCTGTCAGTCAACAGACGAGGTCGTCCTGTACGGTTTTGTTGTGTACGTGTCTCTTCCCGTTTCCACTTCACTGTCACATCGGAAACAGTGGACCTATGGATGTTAAGGAGTGTGGAAATCTCGCGTACAGACATATGACACAAGTAACACCCAATCACATGACAACGTTTGAAGTCCGTGAGTTCCGAGGAGCGCCCCTGTCTGCCCTCTCACGATAACTAATGACTACTGAGGTCGCTGATGTGGAGTAGCTGGCAGTAGGTGGCAGCACAATGCACCTAATATGAAAAACGTACGTTTTTGTGGTACCCGGATACTTTTGATCACATAGCATATGTCCATAGAACTGGTGACCGTACCACAAGGCAAAAGGTCATGAAATGATGTCACTAAATTACACAAATGAAGTAAATGCAAAACCAGAAGTACTGAACACAGCATTAATATTTACCATACAATTGCAGAATGTCCTATGTTACTACATCGTCTTATCATTGCGCGTTATAAACAGTTGCGAAACACTCTTACCCAAAATGAATGGTTCTTTCAGATTTCTGGTTCAGCTTCATCAGCTTTCGACAACAAGCTTGCGACATTTGAATGTACTCGTAGTTTTGTTTGTCTCGTTTTCTTTCGTGACTAGAGATGTTAACACTTGTTTCGGCCGTAAAACATAGTTTATTTGTCATTACATTTCTAGCTTAATGCGGATCGTTAGGAAATAGCAGTGTAGTACATTCAGATGATAGAGCATCGCTTCATCGTGGCAGAGAAGGGGATTTTGCTGTGACACACTGGAGAGGTTACACGGCTCACCTTCAACGAACACGCCGCACTTCCCTCTGGGATATTTCCTATCCGCGAACAACTTCCTGCTTGAGTTGCTTCTGTAAAGTACTGAACCGCAGCCTCGTGACCCAGTCGTCGCCGCCGCAGTGCACGGGGTTAATGGGCTTGGCCGCTAACCAACGCGCTGCCTCTCATTTCCACACAGGAGTTCACTGCGTGCCCTGCACCTCACAGCAGGACGTGTTTCTCATTGCAATCAATACCTGAACTCATTCTGACCGAAGGTCGACCTTAGTCGTATCCTCACAGAGGAATGTACTTAAAATCTACATCCGCATCTTTTGCCATCTGCGTAACCCGCCATTAGCATATGGCAAAGGGAACATCGTACACAGCCTCTCTTTCCGTTCGTAATATTTGCGTCAAGTGATTGTCTCCATGGTCATGTATGTGTCCAAATCGCTACTTCTTTCCGTTGTGTGTATGTAAAAACTGTCATATGACACTCGTGCTTATGCCACATAGAAGCCACGCTCAACCGCCCAATTGCAAAAGATACGCCTCTGTTTATGTACATAGTCTACAGGCTTATTTCCAGTGTACGGCGGAGGGTACTTACCCGGAGAGGTGCTTCAGAGGTGAGACACTGGACTGGCATTTCAGATGACGATGGTTAAAATCTATGTCGGACCATCCAAATTGAATTTTTCCGTGATTTACATCTATAGCCTCAGGCAAATACCTGGACGTCTATCTTTCCGCAGTTTGATCTCTTGTTCCCGTCTCTACAGATGTCATCGTCTATGGAAGTTTAAACCCAAAACTTCAATCTTCTTTCCTTTCGGAAAGTGTTTCTTAACAATATCATCACTCACTGACTTATTGAGTTTGTGTATGGGTTAATGGGTGACGGAAAAACGATAGTGCATGTGCTTTAATTGGCGATCTACAGTAATTGTCATATCAAATACCCACTGTTCCTACGCGAGATGTATGAAGATAGTCGCACAGACTATCTCGAATACAGGTTCTTTAAAAGTAACCATCATCATTTTGCGACTTTAACAGAACTGCTCTACGAAATGAATTTTTACATTTATCTTTCTTACTGCTTGTTTTAGTATTACTTTCATTTTATATCTGACGATTATCCTTACCAATTTAAATTCTCATACAGGCTCCGAAAATTTACGACTGATGTTCAAGTATGAGACAATCTTCTCTTATTTGTACACATTTTCTTCTAATTTTTCACAGTCAGGACATCAAGCACAATGAAAGTGTATGTCACTGACAAATACAGTATATCGGATGTCCCTCCTAGAGGCGTCAGGCTCACTTTTTCTGATGTTTCGGCAGATATCGGCAATTTAATTTATGCAGTGTGTCGCTATAGTCGTCACAAAGAATACTGCTCGTCATCTCAAGTGACGCACACTCTCGACTGAACGTATCGTTCCGTTTCCAGTTACAAACAAAACGATGTTTAAAATAAATTTTTACGTGCTCATTTGATACAGCGGCCCGAAAGTAGCCTAATGAGATATTTGTATTATCGGTGTGCTTAAAACAAACATTAAAACAGGAAGAATAACCGTACCTCAGAAGCGACTGAGCAGCTCTGCTCCATGGCTGTAGCAGCCAGTGTAGGACAGGGCGCTGCTCAGTTGCTGGTAGGGTTACAGGCTATTCTTCGTGTTTCACTGTCCCTTTCAATAAATATCGATAAAACAAATATCGCACTAGACTAATCTGGTGCCGCTATGTCGAAAATCTGCTTTACAAATCATTCTGTTTTCGAGCAGGATACGAATCGAAGCTTTCTATCTGCATTGGGCGTCCCATGAAAGATGTAGTGAGCAACCTCCCACTCAGCGTACGTCCTGTTGAGAACAATAATGCCTAATTACTATTCGGGTTTTGGCTATTGAATATTGCCCGTTTTTCACCGTTGTGAAGACATTTCCCCAAAAAACAGAAGTAACTGGTGAAACAAGCCGAATAAATCATAATTGATTACGGTATACAACGTAACGATCCACCAGAGACAACGTCCAAATGTCCAAAACGCAGATCGTATAAATGGGATTTTCTGATGTCCAGATCTCGGGTTCTATTGGTGATAAAGAGGTTAGAACCAAGTGTTTTGGACAGCCCTTGGACTAAGGACCATTTGTATACGCAACAGGAGGGTCGTCTTAGTGTCAGTATCCTACATTACAGGATCAAAATATAAACATTAAACTCTTACTCCTGCTTAGGAAAACGGGGCGAATCTTTTTGCATATGATTTTGTCTACGGTGAGCTTCATGGGACTAATGGAGACACCATTAGTTAATGGGTGGTTAACCGTAAAACCTCCCAACAGAGTTTTTTTACTATATTTTTGCTGTTACCTGTGAAGACAGGGTGGGACCCAACGGTAAAGGCGCGGCAACTGGTTGGGGGTGGAGAGGAAGGGAGACACCAGGGGGTGAGGGGGATCAAGGCGGCGGGCAATATAGAGTGTGCGGATGTGTTCAAGGAAAAGGAGAAGGTGGGGAAGGGGATCCTCACATAGATGCCCTTGCTGTCACGTTGTCGTCATGGTGAGGGGCCAGTCAGCGTACAACTGGCTGACTGCTTCTCACAGCCCTCTCTGCTCTGTCGTTCCCGACTGGCGTGCCGGCGCGTGGCTTTACGCTGTAACATTTACTATTACAGATCCCGTCATAGCACAGGTCAACGTTCCCCATAGAATACACAGCATAATACTGCCCCCATTGACCTGCGTCCTTGGCGCGGTAGATGTTGCGTCTGGATGACGGCATATTCGGCCACGACCATCGACTGGTGTAATGAGAAGCGTGATTCATAGGACCATGTCACACAGCTACAATCGCGATGCGCCCCCACCTCCGGTCTGTGATAGGCGTGGATATGCAACATCTTGTCACCTACTCCCGGTTTCCCCGTCCCTGAAACACAGAGTTACGCTCTACCAAAACTGCCGCTTGCTACTTTTGGTACAGTGCATAAATGACGCAGTAAGTGACGAATGTGCGGGAGAGGAACTGGGAGCGAACAATTTCTTTTTGTTTTTTATTCCTTTTTTTCCTTGTTTTGTACATAGTGAGAACCGCATATCGTTCAGTATTAGTCCATTATGTATTATCGCGTTACTTTTACGCTTTTTTGTAACCTAAGCAATTACCTTTAACGTAAATACAGTTTACATACACAAACACAAAAAGCTAAACAATTATTGTTATCATTTTGCACTCAGTAGAACGTCCTTCATTATGATCAAAGACAATAGTTTCCCTTTATTATTGATAAGTGCGAAAGCTGTGCTGATATAGGGAATACTACCGTGCTTTTGCCTCAGGAAGCCTACAAGGAAAAGATATGTTGTCTTCTTAGTTCTGGTGCATATTGGAAGACTAACATAGATACTACTAACAAGGTGGCTACAAGGACGGCTGCCTTGCTGAACGCTTCATCACTACCAAAGGTAAAAATTACTTCCCTTTGTTCACTACACGGAAGTGTCACAAGAAAAGGGCGACAGACAAAATAAACAAGTTTCTTCTGTATAAACGATTCCTTAGTCGCTGCTATACAAGTCCCTAATCTTGAAGCTGCTCTTCAACTGGGCCGCGACCAGAAGTTTAAAAATGGGAGGTGCAGTACCGCCGAGATTTTATGGGCTTCCTAAAGTTCACAAGATGGGCCGGCCGGAGTGGCAGCGCGGTTCTAGGCGCTACAGTCTGGACCTGAGCGACCGCTCCGGTCGCAGGTTCAAATCCTGCCTCGTGCATGGATGTGTGTTATGTCCTTAGGTTTAATTAGTTCTAGGTTCTAGGCAACTGATGACTTCAGAAGTTAAGTCGCATAGTACTCAGAGCCATTTTTGATGAGTGTCTAGAGGATCTGTCTATGAGGCCTGTAACGATCACTATTGGTTCACCAATGTATTTTTCTGCCAAATATTTAGCTTGATTATTAAAACCATTGGTAGGAAAATGTAGTCACCACATTCGTAACTCTATAGATTTTATTCAGAGATTTAGCTATGTAGGGCTAAATAGTGCGGATGTGTTCGTCAGTTTTGACGTGGTATCATTATATACCAATGTTCCTTTAAAGGACTCTTTATCTCTTATCGGGCAACATTTTGATAAAAACATCATGGCCTTGTTTGGACATGTGCTTTTGGCACCTTATTTTCAGTTTAATGGTGAATTTCATGAGAAGATCGACGGATGCTATGGCTAGCCCCCTCTCCCTTCTGGTAGTTAATTTATTCATGGTCGTCTTCGAGGACAAGGCGCTGGACTCAGCAAGTCTTAAACCAACGGCCTTCTTAAGGTGCGTGGGCGTCACATTTGTAGTATGGCAGCACAGGATGGATGAATTACATCGATTTCTTGAACATTTGAATGCTATCCATGTTAGTATCAAATTTACTATGGAAATAGAAAAAGACGCTGTCTTCCCCTTTTTGGATGTTGTCCTTCGTCGTCTAAGTTAACGGCTCATTAGGACATGCCGTATATCGTAAACCAACACATACAAATTTATATCTACAGGCCAGTACTTGCCATCACCCTTCACAGACTATAGGAGTCCTTAAGACCTTAGGGCGCACAGTATACCCGATAACGATAACTTGGAAGAAGAGCTCACATACGTCAAGAGCATTTTTAAAGCGAGCGGTGATGGGGAAGAAGGCAGCAATTCCTTCAGATCAAGTGCGTTTTTGCTCTATGTGGGTGCTCTTTCATCGAAGATAGGCCTCAAGCGTGAGAAACACAGTGTTAACGTGATTTTACGGCCTCCCACGAAGATTAGGGCTTTACTCGGTTCTGTGAAGGACGATTTATTGTTTCATAAGGATTGCATGTATCATATTCGTTGCGGAAACTGTGAGAAGTAATACATTCGTAAAACAACACGAGGGATGTGTGAAAAATCGAAAATAAACACGCCGGCCGGAGTGGCCGTGCGGTTCTGGGCGCTACAGTCTGGAACCGAGCGACCGCTACGGTCGCAGGTTCGAATCCTGCCTCGCGTATGAATGTGTGTGATGTCCTTAGGTTAGTTAGGTTTAATTAGTTCTAAGTTCTAGGCGACTGATGACCTCAGAAGTTAAGTCGCATAGTGCTCAGAGCCATTTTTAGATAAACACGCTTATCACGGCTAGACAAACCAGCTGTTGCCGGACATTGTATTGATATAGGGCATTCCACGAGCTACAGTGATGTGAAGATTTTATCGTCCACCCCTTCCTTTTGGGATTCTGTCTTCAAGGAAGCTATAGAGATTACATTAGCTAATAACTTAATAAATAGAGATAATGGATTTAATTAGGACAACGCGTGGAATCCGGCTCTTGCGGTAATTAAACTGCAGAGAAATCGTCATGGCGTCACCGACGCCGAACATACATCGATAACCGAATCGAATGTCTCTACACCTCCGCCACAGGCGGCGTGTGTGTAAGCGTAGGCCTATCTCTTTGCCCTCGACCAGCGTCTGTGACCTGCATGCGCAGAACCGCCGCGGTGGAGCCTATAAGGCCGCGCTTGGCACCTTGTCGTCAGTCTTGCGACTCACTCTCAGGATGGCCGGACGATACGCGGCCGAAATATCAGTGGAAGAAATTTCATTTGCGTAGCTGCATGCCCGAAATTTAATGGAGTGCGAAAGCTGTCTAGCAATAACAGAAAGATGTTTCATACACACTCGACAAGATATCGAATCTGTGTTATGTACGTTTTTATTCCGCATTTTTCTTAATTTTTTATTTTTTGGGAATTTTCAGATTTCAGTTTCGCTGTGAACACAGTTTACTTTTTAAGTAACAGACAGGTGGATAATTATTCGGAACAAAAATGTTCCGTAGGTTACGAGGACCTTAATATATCCTCACCCTATTCATAAATGGTTCATCGCTTCCAGTTTCTGGGGAATCTAATTAAACACTGATCGCATACACAAACAAAGCGATCGAGATGAGGTAACGCCCGATGACGTATGCAGTGCACTTAACGTACAGGTAACGCGAACGCAATTACGATGTTAACTGTCCAAAGTTACTAGGAAAACTACGGCAGTTTACGACAGTTAACGGTAGCCTACAGTCGAGCAGCTACGTCGTTTCTGAGGTGCTCCTACACAGATGCTCTACGCTTGTCAGCGTATTTATTCCTTACCGAACCGTATCGTCGCTAGAATGATTCCCTATTCACCTGTACTAAGCCTATGCAGGGTGGTCCATTGATCATGACCGAGCCAAATATCTCACGAAATGAGCGTCAAACGAAAAAACTACAAAGAACGGAACTGGTCTAGCTTGTAGAGGGAAACCAGGCCCGCTAAATGGCACTGCCATTGGTCAAACGGATATCGACTGCGTTTTTAAAATTAGAACCATTTTTATTACATATTCGTGTAGTACGTAAATAAATATGAATGTTTTAGTTGGACCACTTTTTTCGCTGATAGATGGCTCTGTAATAGTCACTAACATTTGGCTCACAATTTTAGACGAACAGTTGGTAACAGGTAGGTTTCTTAAATTAAAATACGGAAGGTAGTTACGTTTGAACATTTTATTTCGGTTGTTCCAATGTGATACATGTACCTTTGTGAACTAATCATTTCTGAGAACGCATGCTGTTATAGCGTGATTACCTGTAAATACCAATTTGTGCAATAAATGCTCAACATGGTGTCCGTCAACCTCAATGCATTTGACAGTACTTGTAACGACATCCCTCTCAACAGTTAGTAGTTCGCCTTCCGTGATGTTCACACATGCATTAGCAATGCACTGACGCATGTTGTCAGGCGTTGTCGGTGGATCACGATAGCAAATATCCTTCAACTTTCCCCACAGAAAGAAATCCGGGGACGTCAGATCTGGTGAACGTGGGGCCCATTGTATGGTGCTTCGACGAACAATCCACCTGTCATCAAATATGCTATTCAATACCTCTTCAACCGCACGCGAGCTATGTGCCGTACATCCATCATGTTGGAAGTATTTCACCATTCTGTCATGCAGCGAAACATCTTGTAGTAACATCATTAGAACATTACATTGGAAATCAGCATACATTGCACCATTTAGATTGCCATAGATAATATGGTTGCCAGTTATCCTTCCTCCCATAATGCCGCACCATACATTAACCCGCCAAGGTCGCTGATGTTCCACTTTTCGCAGCTATCGTGGATTTTCCGTTGCCGAACAGTGCATATTATGCTTGTTTACCTAGTCACTGTTGGTGAATGATGATTCGACGTTAAAGATAACGCGTGTAAAAAATCTGTCATCGTCCAGTAATATCTCTTGTACTCAGTGGCAGAACTGTACACGACGTTCAAAGTCGTCGCCATGTAATTCCTGGTGCATAGAAATATGGTACAGGTGCAATCGATGTTGATGTAGCATTCTCAACACCGACGATTTTGACATTCTCGATTCCCGCGCAATTTGTTTGCTGCTGATGTGCGAATTAGCCTCGACAGCAGCTAAAACACCTACTTGTGCATCATCATTTGTTGCACGTCGTGGTTAACGTTTTGCATGTGGTTGAACACTTCCTGATTCCTTAAATAACGTAACTATCCGGCGAATGATCCGGACTCTTGGATGATGTCGTCCAAGATACCGAGCAGCATACACAGCACACGCCCGTTGGGCATTTTGATCACAATAGCCATAGATGAACATGGCCTTTCGGTTCTAGGCGCTACAGTCTGGAGCCGGGCGACCACTACGGTCTCAGGTTCGAATCCTGCCTCGGGCATGGATGTGTGTGGTGTCCTTAGGTTAGTTAGGTTTAATTAGTTCTAAGTTCTAGGCGACTGATGACCTCAGAAGTTAAGTCGCATAGTGCTCAGAGCCATTTGAACCATACATGAACACGATATCGACCTTTACCGCAATTGGTAAACGGCCTATTGTAACACGGGGAATGAATAACGAAGCAAATACCGTCCGACTGGCGGAATGTTACGTGATACCACGTACTTGTACTTTGTGACTATTACAGCGGCATCTATCACAAAGTGAAGAAAGTGGTCCAACTAAAACATTCATATTTATTTACGTACTACATGAATATGTAATAAAAAATTGGGGTTCCTATTTTAAAAAACGCAGTTGATATCCGTTTGACCTATGGCAGCGCCATCTGGCGGGCCAACCATAGCGCCATCTGGTTTCCCTCTTTAAGCTAGAGGAGTTTCGTTCTTTGTAGTTTTTTCGTTTGATACTTATTTCTGCAAACCTAAAGAAACCTAAAGAACTAGGTACATAAAGTAACATCACCCATTAACAACCCGGTGGAAATGAGTGAAAGAGCGGAAACGTGTTGGCAGAAGTCTCCCAGCTGTGTACAGAAAACTGGACTTCATAGGGCGTGAGGTCAGCGTCACGAAAGCGTCAAAAGGAGTTGGCCCCACAGCAATAAATATCTGAAGGAACAGGAAAAGACAGTGTCTGTGAATCAGTGGGCAGATAAATGTACTGAGGCGGTATTTTTCATTACAACTTGTCCCGCAGACAACATTTGTGATTTCGCACAAGCAGATCCAGTCTGTGTAGTGATTCTGGACGTACCCTGATGCTGAGAGAGGCGGAAACGAGTAATACACCCAGGAACATTGCCGAACACGATCGCTTTTGTGGTACAGTTGCTATGGTATGAGTAGGTGGAACTTTGATTGTGTGTGCTGACCTCCAAATCTTTGAACACGGTACGTTTACCGGTCAACGTTACTCCGATGTCTTACTGCTTCCCTATGTGCATCTTTTCAGGGGACCATTCTTTCGTGACCTGATTTTTATGGAGATCAATGCGCAGTCGCAAAGAACACAGCTGGTTGAGGAGCTCTTGGAAAGAGTGGATAGTCGGCGAATGGACTGGCCTGCCCGTTCTCATGACTTAAATTGTGGTGTTGGCAGAAGAGCCAACACCATGTTACTAGTGGAGGCCGAAATGCACGCGTCTTAGCTCACGCAGGCTGGCGTGAAGAGGGAAGAACTATACTGATGTGAGGTCTGGAACATGACAAGGAATGAGAATTCAGAAAGCGGACATAATTAGTTTGATACTTAACGTTAATCCATTAATGATGAACGTCGCTCTTGACGGTACATTATTCACAATATTATCTGTTCAGAATAGTTACTGAATATGGCGCCTTGCTAGGTCGTAGCAAATGACGTAGCTGAAGGCTATGCTAAACTGTCGTCTGCAAATGAGAGCGTATGTAGACAGTGTACCATCGCTAGCAAAGTCGGCTGTACAACTGGGGTGAGTGCTAGGGAGTCTCTCTAGACTAGACCTGCCGTGGGGCGGCTCTCGGTCTCCAATCACTGATAGTGGCGACACGCGGGTCCGACGTATACTACCGGATAGCGGCCGATTTAAAGGCTACCTCCTAGCAAGTGTGGTGTCTGGCGGTGACACCACATAAATCCCGTCGAGCACATGTGGGATGCGTTGGGCAGACGTACTGCAGGACGTCCACACGCACCTACGACATCCAGCAGTTATCAACAGCGGTGGTGGAAGAAGGGAGCGCCCTATCACAAGAGATCCTTATCAAGCTTGCGTCCAACGTTAGAGCAAGTTGTAGAGGATGCACTGCCGTCTACTGTGTTTACACAACCTATCATAAACTGTTTTTCACATTTTGTAACGTCGAAGCGACCATAAAAAAGAGTGATGATTTCAGTGTAATCATTGTCTTCGAACAAGAGTGTCATTTCTGTCCGTCCAACTGCTTATTTATTTGTTACCGTATGTCCTATACTGTTGCAGTGCTTTCTATGTGTGTCCCAAGCTTCATGGATCTATGTTGTTTGACAGTGACAAAACATGCAGAAGTCGTGAGGAGCGATCAAAATGTTTTCGTTCGACGCCATTGCTGCAGCGTATATGCAACGTAGCGTGACTCCGATGCGCCGAAGAGACAAAGAAACTGGTACATCTGCATACTATCGTGTAGCGCCCCGGCGAGCAAGCAGAAGTGCCATAACTCGATTAATGCTGAAATAGTGCTGGAGGAGATGTACACCATCAGTACTGCAAGGCTGTCCTTGTACTCTTGTACAATGGGGTGGAGGTTTTGTTGTGAACAACACGTTGCAAGGCATCTCAGATATGCTCAATAATGTTCATGTCTGCGGAGTTTGGTGGCCAGTGGAAGTGTTTAAACTCCGAAGAGTGTTTCTAGAGCCACGCTGTAGCAGTTCTAGACGAGTGGGATGTTTCATTGTCCTGTTGGAATTGCCCAAGTCCGTCGGAATGCACAACGGACATGAATCGATGCAAGTGATCACACAGGATGCTTACGCACGTGTCACCTATCAGAGTCGTATTTAGATGTATCAGGGCTCCCATATCACTCCAGCTGCACACGCCACGTACCATTATAGGGCCTTTACCAGGTTGGACAGACCCCTGGTGACATACAGGGTCCTTCATGAGGTTGTCTCCATACTCGTACACGTCCATCGCCTCTATACAATTTGAAACGAGACTCGTCCGACCAGCCAACAAGTTTCCAGTCATCAACAGTCCAATGTCGGTGTTAACGGGCCCAGGAGAGGCGCAAAGCTTTGTGTTGTGCAGTCATCAAGGGTACACGAGTGGGCCTTCGGCTCCGAAAGCCCGTATATATGATATCTCGCTGAATGGTTCGCACGCTCACAATTATTGATGGCCCAGCCTTGAAATCTGCAGCAGTTTTCAGAAGGGTTGCACTTTTGTCACTTTTGTCACGACTCTCTTCAGTTGTCGGTGGTCCCGTTCTTGTAGGATCTTTTTCCGACCGCAGTGATGTCGGAGATCTGATGTTTCACCTGATTTCTGATATTCGCGGTACATTCGGGAAATAGTCGTTCGGAAAAAGCCCCGCTTCATTGCTATCTCGGAGATGCTGTGTCCCATCGCTCGTGCGCCGACTATGACAACACGTTCAAATTCATTTAAATCTTGCTAAAATGACATTGTAGCAGCAGTAACCGATCTAACAACCGCGCCAGACCCTTGTTGTCTTATATAGGAGTTGCCGACCACACCGCTGTATTCTACCTGTTCGCATATCTCAGTATTTGAATAAGCATTGCTATACTAGTTTCTTTGACGCGTCAGTGTAGGCAAGGGATTAATGTGGGATTCGTGTTTTTCACATGCGTGTACGGTAAATGCGGGATCGTGAAATATGATCACGGTGTTGATAAACGCGTCCATACAGAATGAACATAGCGTTATTCTTTTATTGGCTGCCATAGAACAAACGCCGGTAGACATTCATCGCAGTATGAGCAATGTGTATGCGACAGCATGTCTGTCGGAAACAAGCGTTGTGGAATGGTCACAAAGAGTGATGGTGCTTCATGATAAAGCACGTCCCGGTATCGCGAATGTCGTGACGTGGAAGTTACGCCATCTCGAACACACAGCCTATAGTCTTGATCTCTCCCGATGGGACTGTCACGCCACGCCTTCTGTCCCTTAAAAAAGGGCTTGAAGCGTCGACGATTCCTGTCGGTCGCGGTCTTGGAGCAGGCAGTTACGGATTATTTCAAGCAACAGGACACGGTGTTTTACTATCCGGTATCTTCAACGTTGGTGAGTTGATTGCCTCAATGATCACGACGATTTTGCCTGATTGGAATTCCGATTCTAAACTGTATAACCTTCGAACGTAAAACATTTTGATCGCCCTTAACATTTTCTTTCGTAAGTTTTGCACACCAGTGTACTTTCCTTACGCCATGATCTGTACGCAGTGCCACGAGGCAGCATTGAATCTCGCGGTGGCAGTGGTCATAATGATTTTACTCATCAGTGTAGTTAAATATCGTCTTATCGAGCGAGGGTTTCCTAATGAAAATTGTCGGTCTTCAAAAATGGCAAAGGCCGAGCTGCAGGCCAGCTGACGGAAGCAGACGTAATTCTGATCAGCTCGAGTCAGACTCCTCGCTGTAGAAGCGTGAATGCCGAAGACCGTTTGGTCTCGCGTTTCGACAGCCTGGCCTAGCGGCCTCTGCCGGAAGCTGCTCCGGCGCCAGCTATTCTTTCACAACACAGGCCACGGCCCGCCGTCTATCGTCCTCTTGGGCAACAGCTGTGCGCCTAGGGTCAACGTAGCGTCGTCGGTCACATATCACCTCAAAACTCCCAGGGCAGCCGAAATGGGCCACCGAACGATGTGGCGCAGGGCACATTGTGCTCACATTCGGAAGGATGTCGGTTCAAATCTGCCTACAGCCATTCTGCTTTAAGTTCTCCGTGATTTCCTTAAATAGCTCCAGGTAAATGCCGGGATTGTTCATTTGAAAGGGCAGAGCACATTTCCTTCCACATCCTTGAAACAATCCGAACTCTGTGTCCAATGACCCCGTTGTTGATGGAACACTAAGGCCTTATCTTCCTCCCTTCCGAACAAACCAGCCAGTACACGCTGACAGAGACTATGTTATCATAAGAGCGTAGTCTGAAATCAGGACCTTGCTGTAAAGTTGTTCAAACAATCTTACATTGACGTCAGCTGCATTTAGGCATTGAAATGAATCTATGGTAACAATTGAAGATTTGTGCCGGACCGGGACCCGAACCCAGATTATAAGGTTTACGGGAGCGGCCACCCCAACCGCCTCGGCCGCCCGAACACGCTTCGCCTCTGACCAAAATTCCCAGCCTGTTACAAAATGGTTCAAATGGCTCTGAGCACTATGGGACTTAACTTCTAGGTCATCAGTCCCCTAGAACTTAGAAATACTTAAACCTAACTAACCTAAGGACATCACGCACATCCATACCCGAGGCAGAATTCGAACCTGCGACCGTAGGGGTCGCGCGGTTCCAGACTGTAGCGCCTAGAACCGCTCGGCTAATCTCCCGGCCAGCCTGTTGCACACTACTGACGTAGCGACATCTACTCATGAAGAAAGAAACGATCGTCGGTCGTTATTAGCTTACACACATGGAAATCATAAGGATAGACAAAAATAAAAAAAATAAAAAGCACCTCCTCACTTTACAAGAAAACTACCTCATCCAAAAAGATCATAACAGAAAAGAAACAACTCATAAATGAGCAGACCAACTTGGCACATTACACACTCTTTAAACTGATTCGCCACTTAATATAATATTAAATATACGCATATTGCATAAAAGTATTCAGTACAGATTCGACCTTTGCCGACTCTATGCTTCTCGAAGTAGGCTGCTCGTCTCATGTGGTCTGTTAAGGACGTACCTTACATAAAATCTAACATGAAATCATTGTACTAAATAACTATCGGCACTAGATGTTGGGACGGCTAACCTGTTTCATGTCCAGGTGTTACCACACCAACAACGAAGTAAATTCAGTTAGGGAACTCCACTGGAAAAAAAACGCAGTAACTTTTTGCACTATTTATTAGGGTCAATGAGACACACATCCACTGTTTCAAGCTATAAATTATGTAGCAGTGAAAGAACTGCGCTGGAAGCCAAAGGCCAGCCAGGGCCGGTTTGAGGGCCTAACAACACAAGCCGCCGTTGGCGGTGCCAAGCACACAGGATATGTCACAGTTAGCAGCGAAAACAACCTATTTCCACGCTCTCTAGATTTAGATTTATTTTAAAAAATATTGGAAACCCTGCCAGGATGTGCGCACGTAAACAGCGCCAGAGTAACAGAAACAATGCTGGGAGCAGTGGAGGTGCGTGACAGGAAAATGCTTGTCAGGGAAGGTTTGTGGGGATGTGAGGATGATGAGAGTAACTGAGACTCCGATAAAGTTACCGAATATGTTCCTGAAAGCAAGTGCGCTTCAGAAGTTATTGCCAACCAGGTAAATGCGAATATTTAGTTATGCGAGTGAATAGCGTTGTTTCCTTTACCACGCTCTACTTGAATTTCGGGACAAGATGAGGGTAGATATATGAAGGCCTATTCTAAACATTGATAAACGTGTTGTATTAAGATGCCTGCTGAAAATAAATTTATACTGTGTTGAACCGTAGATTAATATTTGAGGTTATCATATTTTACTGTTGCAAAAATTGTTAAAGCAAATGTAACTATCAAAAATTTAAAAAATTCTGAATTGTTAAAATTTGTATTTTTGAGAGTTTTTTTCAGTAAAGCTTCATTAATTCGCGAGCAAGTAAACAGTGGTAAGTCAATGCTGATCCATCTTCATTTTAGTCATCTGAATCGTAAACAATACGAAGAAGCTACTGTCGAAATTTTTCATGCTTTAAAAATTTGGAGCAGATTTACCATTTTTAAAATATGTCGTTATTGTAGATATATTTGAAAATAAAGACTTACCTGAATACAAAAATCGCACAGCATGTTCTTGAAATGTCTTATTTACTGTGAAATATCTAAAAAAAATGGTTCAAATGGCTCTGAGCAATATGGGACTTAACATCTGAAGTCATCAGTCCCCTAGAACTTAGAACTATTTAAACCTAACTAACCTAAGGACATGCATGCCCGAGGCAGGATCGAACCTGCGACCGTAGCGACCACTCGGTTCCAGTCTGTAGCGCCTAGAACCGCACGGCCACTCCGAAATATCTCAAAACAACCACCTTGTCACTTACCAGTGTTTACAGGTGAAGGCTCCATATACGGAACCAAATGACCTAAACTTGCAAAATAAATGAAAACATGCGCCTCCTTTAGACGGAACTTATCTAAAGACAGGAGAACTGAGCTGCCGGTAACTGAAAGCAAGGGATCTGAAGCAACCGAGTTGCAGCAAGGATGATAACCGTAAGTTTATAAATGTCCAAGCAGGCTTCTATAGTTGAATGTCTCTCTGACGTTAGTAGGCGAGTCTCGGTAGTAAAGAGGAAACCATCAACTCAAAAGATATTTTAAAGAAGAGGCCAAAACGTTGTATGCAAATCAAGTGAAACCTTCTTTCAGTGTGAAACGGGTTAAAGTAAATAAAAAATTGCGTGGCCTTGAGGAGCCACAAGCAGAAATGATTGCTCGGTACAGAGACAAATTCGAAATTTATCGTAAAAAGTGACTTTTTTTTAGAGCCAACTTCTCCACCAAGGAGTAGTCGGTGCCACTACACAAAAAGTTAGAGAAAGCAACAACATTGCAAGAAAAACGAAAAAAATTGTGGAAGAAAATCGCATATACTCTGTTCTCTAACCGAAGCCTGAACAGTCCTATTCTGCAAAAATGAGGGTTTACTTGTTGTGATGATACTAGTAGACAAAAGCCTGGCAAAAAGGAATACATATCTATGGGTAAAGAGGCCGAAGGAAAACGTGCATGTGCCCAAAAATGATTAATTGTAGGAGAACTAAAAGAAATGTGCAAACTGTTCATTCAGACTACCCGCTTGTCCAACCTGAATTGTCAAAACATGTTGAATTAACGCAAAAAAATGTATTATTGCTGGAGCTAGTGAAACACAATTGTACAATTCATCAGGCTGAAAAGAAGAAAACTTGAGCAAGGTCATCATACCAACACGTGGAAGCTGACTTCCTACACACATAGATTGCATGTCCACAATAATGGGCAGGTGCTCGGTGGTTCACAAAGGAATGTGGATACGGCCCCGATGCAAACTTTTCAAGATACTGTAATTTATGCGCTTGAACAGGAAATGATAAAAAACATAATTTGGATTACTGTGGATCCCTACGCATTTCGATTTGTAACCAAATAAACAGAGGAAATTGAACAAGATCGTCGTATACAACTGACACGTTAACTTAAAACAACATAATTTTCTTGTAAAACAGAAAAATCTATGTGATTTTACCGAAAATTATTCCTTTGTGCTTAAAGAAGAAGGTAAAGGATTCAATTGGAATAAATTTCTTGGCCACAGGACGTACACCTTTGTTTGTTATAAGACGAAAGAAACCAAATTAATAAAGAAATTATTACGTACGAAAGATTTTGTTCCCTCCTTAGACAACATACACGTAACAAAAAAACGCTTTCATACACGTTCTCATACACGTGTAAAGAAAAAGCTTTTATAATTTACAAAATCTCAATTTCCTTCCAAGTTTGAAAAAAATTAAATTAGTACTTCAGTGAGGGCTCTGCATCACAATAAAAACGGAAAAACGTTCCTAATTTATATCAGGATCTGGAAAATTTTGAAGGAATTGAGGAATAATGATATTTTTATGCTATTTCACACGAGAGAGTATGATGGGGATTGCGGCACATGAAAAGGCTATCAGCCATAGCTAGTCAGAAAAATCCTGCGAACAACCATATCCGGACACCTGACTAAAATGACTTACAAGTTCGTGGCGCTCTCCATCGGTAATGCTGGAATTCAATATGATGTTGGTCCACCCTTAGCCTTGATGTCAGCTTCCACTCTCGCAGGCATATGTTAAAGCGGATGCTGGAATGTTTCTTGGGGAATGGCAGCCCACTCTTCACGGAATGCTGCACTGAGGAGAGTTATCTATATAGGTCGGTGAGGCGTGACACGACGTCTGCGTTCCAAAACATCCCAAAGGTGATCTGTAGAATTTAGGTCAGGTTTCTGGTCAGGACAGTCCATTATAGGGATGTTATTATCGTGTAGCCACTCCGCCATAGGCCGTGCATTAAGAACAGGTGCTCGATCGTGTTGAAAGATGCAATCGCCATACCCGACTTGCTGTTCAACAGTGGGAATCAAGAAGGTGCTTAAAACATCAATGTAGGCCTTGCTGTGATAGTGCCACGCAAAACAACAAGGGGTGTATGCCCCCTCACCGGCGGGTGTGGCCGAGCGGTTCTAGGCGCTTCACTCTGGAACCGCGCGACCGCTACGGTCGCAGGTTCGAATCCTGCCTCGGGCATGGATGTCTGTGATGTCCTTACGTTAGTTAGGTTTATGTAGTTCTAAGCACTAGGGGACTGATGAACTCAGATGTTAAGTCACATAGTGCTCACAGTCATTTGAACCATGCCCCTTCCATGAAAAACACGACCACACCGTAACACCACCGTCTCCGATTTTACTATTGGCACTACACACGCAGGCAGATGACGTTCTTCGGGCATTCACCATGCCCACACCCTGCCATTGGATCTCCACTCCACTTTGTGTACCGTGATTCTTCACTCCACGTAACGTTTTTACGCTGTTCAATCGTCCAATGTTTGCGCTTCTTACACCAAGCGAGGCGTCGTTTGGTATGTACAGGCGTGATGTGTGGCTTTTGAGCAGCCACTAGACCATGAAATCCAAGTTTTCTTACCTCCCACCTAACTATCATAGTTCTTGCAGTGGATCCTAGTCTGGAATTGCTGAGTGATGGTCTGGACAGATGTCTGCCTATTACACATTACGACCCTCTTCAACTGCCGGCGGTCACTGTCAGTCAACAGACGAGGTCGGCCTGTACGCTTTTGTGCTGTACGTATCCCTTCACGTTTCCACTTCACCATCACATATTTAGGAGTGTGAAAATCTCGCGTATAGACGTATGACACAATTGACACCCAATCACCTGACCACGTTCGAAGACCGTTTTTCCGCGGAGTGCCCCGTTCTGCCCTCTTAATGTCTAATGATTACTGAGGTCACTGATATAGAGTACTTGGCAGTTAGTGCCAGCAAAATTCATCCAATATAAAGCAACGTATGTTTTTGAGGGTGACCGGTTGCTTTTGATCACATAGTGTAGCTTCCAACTATTTGAGTGAGGCAAAGCAAATACCCCTTCACTTTTTTCTATGCGAAAAATTATGAAAAGGAGATTAGCAAAAGTAATTTACGAGAATGAGGTCATAGCAGTCAGAATGACAGAGAAGTATCAAGTATATTAGGTTACATCAAAAGTGCAGCTGCTCAATGAGGTCTAGTGTAGGCTGTAATTACTGTATGACAGCGAAACTAGGTAGATATGCTAATGCGTTATTTCGGACCTGAAACGCTGAAAAAAGTTGGTTCCAATTTTGGTAGCCAGGGGAAAATTTGGCGTTGTACTTCGTTTGTATGACGCTATGATGTCCACGCTGTCACTTGACAAGCCATAATGTGAGCGAACAGTATGGCTGTCGAGAAGACTGACTGTGCGTTGTTAGTGAAGCTGTTTTTTGTGAACGTTAGCAATTATAGTGTTGCATTGAGAGATTATCATGCGGTACTCGCCCAATGGTTGGTTGGTTGGTTGGTTTAAAAGAGTGGGGGGCCAAACTGCGAGGTCTTCGGTCCCTTACTCTCAGAACAGCACTATAATTGCTGCATTAAGATCTAAGGAGAGGCCCGAAGTTATTAAATGATTTAGTGAATATGATAACGAAAGTCCAAAACAACAGTGAGCTTGGTGTGGCACCTGGAAGAGGTTGGCTTCCTATACAGGTGGAGTCATTGACAAGATTGCTGTTGCCGTAGCTGACCACACAGCATGTCCCCCGTGTAATGCTGATACTCGTGCAACGTCACGAGAATTGTGCACCCCGTGATCAACAGTGGGTAAGCTTTTGCGGTCAGTGTTACACTTGACCCCGTACATGATCCGGACGGTGTAGCAACGTTCTGAATTTGCGCTTCGGTTTCTGGCCCGGTTCGAAGCCGATGACAGAGCAATATTCTATGAAGTGACGAGACACATTTTACACTACAGGGTGCAGTGACTACAAAGTAGTCGTGAATTTGGGTTACCGCTAAGCAGGCTATTTTGCTCGAAGAGTCATTTCGTGTAAGTTTCTTGTGGTGTGGACTCTCAAGCACCTATAGTCTCTGTCCGTTATTCTCCGAAGAGAATACAACGAAAGGGATTGTTATGTGTGCCGCCAAGTCTGCATCTTATCGAGATCTCCTTGTACGGCATATGATTCCTGTTTTGAAAGCACGCAGCTGTGTGGTAACCACTGTTTTCGTGCAAGAGGGGGCAACCATCATGCTGATCGCGCAGTGAAAGATCTGCTTAGTGCAACGACTTCCACGAACGTGTTATCTCCACAGGTTTTCCAGATGCATGGCCTGCATGATCACCTGATCTGAATCCATGTGACTTTAGGTTGTGGGGATTTCTATGTGTTTACGAGGGACACGTTTGGGTTTAACCTGATCTGAGGGCCACTACACAGGAACACGTTGCTCAGATTCTACCGCAGCAGGTGCAATAAAACGTTCTTCACATCGTTTTACAGATTCAGCGTGTCATCGACGTTCCCGGTGTTCAGGCTGAACAAACTGTGTACGCGGTGATAAATAATTAAATCAGCAAAATACTTCTCTCACTTGTTTGATCTTTTCTGCCCACGTCCCGTTCCTAATCCATTACATATGTAGACCTATCATTACGTATTTTCACATTTACAGCGCCATATTTGCACCTGCTGACCAAAACTGGTATTAATCGTTTTTTTCAGCGTAAATCGGCTCCACATTGACGCATTAGAATTTCTACCAAGTTTCGCTGCCGTACGATAATTACAGCCCACACTAGTCCTCTCTGAGTAGCTGCAATTTTAATTATAACCACTCACCAAATAAAAAACATCCGAATTAAAATTAAAAAAAAACTGGTTTCGGAATATTTAGCATTTTTTATGAGTGTGGATAAGATGCTCATATTTTGAAATCTTACAAGAAAGTGAATAAAATAATAAAAAATTTAGGTGCGACAGTCAAATAGATTTTAAAATATGATCATTTTAAGTTTCCGGCAGTAATCACACCATTTTGCAAATACGAAAAATTAATAACTCTAGAACGAACTATTCATATAAGATTGATTTGAGAGTTTTCACGGAAAGAAGACAGATTTAAGATTTTCCATGCAAAGAAGATTGATTTGAGATTTTTCATGCAAAGTAGTACTATTATCAATTTACAAAAGATAATTACAATCTGCGGTGTCAATAACCACACCACCGGTTGATTTCAGATGTGTTGAATCTACTATATTCGAATCGATTTCTGTGTTTAGTTAGTTTCTGCTCTTGTTCTCAGTACCAATCATTTTATAATTAGTATTTTTTATTAGCCATCCGAGCACATTGGTGGTGACCTAGTTTTGCTCAGTTTTACGTAAGATTATTGGACAATAGTAGGTACCCATAAACCGTACTGATGTGAACCTTTAGTATCAGCAAATCCACAGAACTGTTGTCATGTCCGAGGACTTCATTCTAGAAAAGGTAGTCTAATGAAGTATTTCATGGCTGCAGAAACGTGTAGCATTTCAGAAGTGGTCATTAGAGTTAAAATAATATTTTGTGTTCTGCTGAAATATTATTTTTGTATTGCATGAGATTAAATCACCTAATCTACGTATGCGCTAAGAGAGAAAATGGATGGATACCAATGAGTTTAATTAAAAATCTACTTCTTCTGAGGACGTCACATCACGTGATTTGTTACTTGATGGTTTTGTGAGAAAAATAGCGAACACGACCGTTCTTAGTAATTACGTTGTATGGTAATGGTTAATGTGTTTGTACAGCTCCTTTCGTTTCACGAATGTGTATCCTCTTGGACATCAACGGCTGTAACTCTGCAACCGGCCAGCCTGTTAAAAGTAAGAATCCGTGATCCCGTTCCAACTAGTTCGAGAAGACATGGGTAATTTAATATAGGAATTGTACCTCATATTTCATAATAAAAGGTCACATTAATAATGCCACAACTCGTTCAGCTTTCGTGTTCACGCAGTTTCAGTTCGTTGTCGTGTTGCAGTTTTATTGGCTTCTAAATAGGGGACTGAAGATGTGTTGCACACTTGCTACTGACGTGACACAACTGAAAAATCTTAGTCTTTGAGTATTTAATGTGAAAGAGTTGAAGAAACGATAACTGACCAATCATCAAAACTGTGTTTCTATAATTTCGTAATTTGACCGTTAGAAGACAGTTGTGTCACTTTACTTGTTTGGAGTTGTAACGTAACCATAACAAGAAAACGGTTGCATTGATAGTGAGTAGTGAATTCCATAGCGAACGGATCGTCGTTGAGAAGTTCAAAAGTGTTATTTTGAGTTGTATCGTTCTTTTGGATTGAAGTCACAAAAAAGCAGCGTGATATTTCTGTTTCTGCCTCTTTAGTCGTTCATGGTAAGCGAGGATTTGTTAAACAGTAGAGATTGCACCATTTTGAAGAATCGTTTTAGGTAATTTGGAGCTAGGTCATTTGTATTGAATGAACTGTTAAGTTCTATTGCTGTGCTTTGACCCTAAAAAGTTCCTCATTTTCTAATTTAACCATTCTTCGCTCTCCAAGTAAACACGATAATTCTGACTTTAGTATTTGCTCTGATGTATTGTTGATACTTCGACTTGTTTCACTTCAGAACACTTCGCTTCTGACGTTCTCAGTTGTGTCGTTTTTGAAGAAGTAAATTAGGATATTTTGAGTTGCATCATTTCTTAACTATGTACTCATACATTTTCTTCTATCTTCCCTTTTCATGTAGAAGAACTATGTTGCCAGTACTGTCCGCCTGTCATATTTGCACGTTAATACACAGTATGGATATCTTGTTAATGTGGAATGCATTCACGGGAAAGGGGCCCATGTAACAAATCCAAGTGATATGGCACCAAGGGCAGAATATAATGAAATATTTCATAAGATACATTGCCATAGAAGTGCACCATTCATAATTAAATCCTGCAATTGAATTTGCAACAGATGTTAATGCTACCAGCTCAGAAGGAGATAGAAGTGACATTTATGCCGTTCGTATACGTAGAAGTTAGATTGATTAAAGCTTATTCTAATCAGTTTCCTCTTCGTGAGAACAACAAAAAGGTACTGTAATTCGTACGATAATTGCCGTTCTCAGTATTTATTATTTGAACTGTTCATTAAGATTCAGTCATTTTAGTGTCTAAGAACTACTAAACTATTATAAAGCTAAATGATACTGTCATCTGACTTAAATACATGTGAGTTTGTGAAACGTTTTGTTGAATATATCTAATTTTCAGAAATATAATGTGTTTGCAGCAATGGGCATCAAAAACCTATTAGTAAAATCTATCTGACGCAATGTGCCACAGAATTAGAACGTTATTAATAAGCATAAATTGAACACCAAAAGTGACATATGTACGTGTTTTATTCTAGTAAAGTGTCTGAATTTTAATAGCTATATATGTGATCAAGGCACCAAAATTGATGTAATTAAAATAGAGGGCAGTTCTTTTGTGTTAATGTCGGCAATAGCTGGAAAACAATTTTATCTCGGTGTTTTACCCAC
Source organism: Schistocerca gregaria (assembly GCF_023897955.1). NCBI lineage: Eukaryota > Metazoa > Arthropoda > Insecta > Orthoptera > Acrididae > Schistocerca > Schistocerca gregaria. The sequence goes on from NC_064927.1 coordinate 309,678,343, forward strand.
TTTCGTTAGCTCTGATAAATATTTTTCTTTGTTATGTTTCATTATTGCCAAAAGCGTTTATCATGATTTATGGAAAACCTGAAATTTTGCGTTGTGTCAGTTTCGTAGCAACAGAATGACTTGTAGGTCTGACGACACGGTAGTTGTAGTGTGTGGGTTTTGCACGAACGAGTCGCGAACTCTAGAGGTAGCTTCCAACGCGTGGGATGTGCACTGAGAATTGTGTTCGAAGGCCAGGCGATTGTGGGTGACAGACTAGCAGGTGGTTTCTTGTAAACACAGGCGTGCGGCAGCCTGTGTCCCCGTCCCGCAAACAAGGCGCACTTGGCTGTACTGTCTCCTGCTACACTGATATCTGCCGTGGCCGCATGCCGCCGTTCACAGTCGCATAACTGATGCAGTATCTCGGCATGAATTTACACCGTGTACCTGTCCATTTATACTGAGTTTGATAAACAACATTAATTAAGGTTTCCTTAAAGAGAATTACGTTGGAACTGCCATTCATTTGCACAGAAAAGGAACGAAGGAACTAATGCCGCTAATCTCGATGTACATCTTAATTACAACATACATCAGTAGGATGGGCAGAAATAAGGAAGTGTTATCAACCATAATTCCTCTATAATCTGATTTCTGTTTACATAACAAAAGGTACATATTCAGACCTCTACCAACTCTCGTATTGTTGAGTAATGTGTTCCTTCAGCTTCAGCAATTTCATGCGGTGCGGCTTTCAGTTAGTGCCAAAAGATATGCGAGAAACTAAAACCTAAGGACAATATCGGGACAGAGAAAAGGATTTGAAGAAAATACGGAACAGAATAAGCAAATGTGAAGAGACGCATAAAGATGCTGGAATTTGAAGACCAATTCAGTGAAATGCGAATTTCCTGCATCAGCAGGTTGCTGCATAATATCATTGTACATTTACTTGCTACTGCATTATAGGCACTCACAAAACTAGCTGTTAGAACAGAGAATACTCTTTCAAGCTTGTTGAGAATACTTCCGGATCGATCGAGAAACTGTAGCCTTGCGTACATGAGTCTCACATTGAAAATTATTGCTGTCATTTTATATATGGAACAAACCGTGCAGTTGTACGAAATTTGTAAAACGGTATGTAAACTGGGAAAGAAAGTAGTGGTATAATTATTTGAAATGACTTTTGAAAAGAATGCTACAGACTTTTATATACTGGGTGATTCTGGAAAGATGTTACAGACTTCCAGGGCAAATGAAGAAGGGTAAATGTGTTAAGGAACCTAGTACGGAAACGATCGAGCCGAAAGTTAGATGCGAAAATCGTTCTAATACCTGTGGCAGTGGAATCCATGTACTAGTGGTGTTGTTGCTGAGATTATAGGATAGGTCACTCTCAGCTGTGGTAGTATGGACTAAAACCCTAGTAAATATGGGCTCTAAAATGCGTACCATAAGAGCTATGAGCACTTACTTTTTCTCGGCTACAGTGAAACACATCTCTTCCTGCGAACAAGTTCTCATAGCTACTAAGCTATGCATTTTAGAGCTCTTGTTTACTAGATATTTTCTTCATTGTTTTGATCCATACTACCACGTCTGAAAGTTGGCAACCGTACAATGTTAGCAACAACACTACCAGTACACGAATTTCAGGGTCAGAGGTATCAGAACTATTTCCACTTACGACTTTCGACTCGGTCCTTTAAGGACCAAGGTAACTTACCTCAAACTGACACATTTACACTTCTCCATCATTCCCTGAAAGTATTGAACATCATCACGGAATCACCATGTATGAATGATGTATCAGAAATAGTGGGCAATACTTATGGAGAGGATTTCTCCGAAAATTACGAAGGAAATCCCGAAATACTTGGTTTGAGAGCTAAGAGACTGCCAGTTATGCCTGCTTATTTGCGACGATAACTGAGTATGTCTTGGAAGACTATGAAGTGCAACGCGTTCATGAAGTGTTGCGCTGTGCAGATTATTTGGACGTCGTACAGTTGAAACTGAGCGATGAAAGCAATATATGCATGGTGGTGCTTCTTCACACATCATGCAACCTCTCCGAAAGCTCTCGTCAGTGGGTTATTTGAGGCGGACCAACTTCATGACCTTCAGGCTCATCTGTCATAGCTCAATTAAACTTCTTACATGCGGGTTATGTCATATAAATGATTAGGTGAGACCTGTCAAAAATGAAGTCCCTCTTCTTGTGCAAGTTATAGAAGCATGTAAGACAACAGGGAATTATGATGGTCTTCGGAACTCAAAGTACTGACGAGCTGAAACTTTTACTCAACAGGAAGGTGAACGCCTTGAATACTTCATGTTTAGAGTTCTGAATCATTCGTAAAATGCAGCAAAAGAAAAGATTGCATCAGCTGGCACACAATGCGTGACAGACTTTTACTAACAGATGTTGATGTGACCCTCCTTTCTTATTTCCATGTATGGAATCCCGTTCCTAAAGCATTCCCAGTGCTTTGGATACGAAAAGTATGAGACACGCATAATGCACTAAGAGAGTGGTTCACAACCTGGAGATAATTACCCTCGAGGGTGAAAAGGAAATTTTCTGAGAGGTTAAAACTGCTTCCGTCACGTAACTAAATTATTTTCAAAATACCATTTCTATTATTGCAATTTTGTAACAGTATAATACTGATTATATAAGTTATCAATAATTACTTTGTTTCAGTTAGTAGCATTAATGCGGTGGAAATTTGCGGTAAGTTTCTATAGGACCAAACTGCTGAGGTCTTCAGTCCCTAGGCTTACACACTATTTAATCTAACTTAAACTGACTTAGGCTAAGGACAACACACACATATACACACACACACACACACACACACACACACACACACACACACACACAAGCGCGCGCGCGCGCGCAATAGGAAGGTGTCGAACCTCTGACGGCCGGGAGCCACGCCAAACATATAAGGCGCCAATGCGGTAGAGGTTACAGGTTCCTCTCATAGTCCACCGATGATACACACATGTTGTGCTTTGTCTCGTACATAATTGATGATAAAAGTGAGACATAAACGCAACAGATGCCATATATCTCAAGAAAATGTCCAAGCTGTAGATATTACCTCCAGCAGTCCAGAGATTGCTTCATATCTCGCTTAGAAACAGATAACACAGCAATAACTACATGCGGCCTAGTACAGTTCTCTACATAGTATTATTGTTGTTATTTTCGATTATTTCCATTTAAAGAGAGCGTTTGAACTTGAATTCCTTTATGATGATTATTTGTGTTTTTTTCTGAGCCCAAATTTTCTTCATGTGCTCACTGTGCTCTTCTGTGTTGTAGTGTCTAATTTATGTTTTATGATGATGTTCCTGAATTCAGTTCTGTTTTCTGCATCGTTTACTGTTATGTGCGCTTGTCTGAGGTCCTCTTCAACTTCTTTCATCCATTTTGTTTTTCCCCTGTCTGAGTTGATGACTTTAAGAATTCGCTTTGAAATTCCGTTTTCATTCATCCTGTGGATATGTCCGTAGAACTGCACTCTTCGTTTCCTTATTGTACCCGTAATATTGTCTGTGTATTTATATAATTCTGATGTTGGTCTCTTCTTCCACATTCCTTGCTCTTGTATCGTGCCAAAAATTTTCCTGAGAATTTTCCTTTCTTGTTTCTTTATTTCTTTGATTTCAGTTTTCCCACCTATTTGTGTTGTTTCAGATGCATACAGCGCCTCCGGAAGTACGACAGTGTTGTAGTGCCCCGATTTTGCGTTGATGGATATGTACTTTTTGTTATAGTAGTTCCACTTGAGTTTATATGCTTTCTGTAGTTTTTTTTTTTTTATTTATTCTTTCCTCATTGGCCTTTAGGTTGAGCCCTGATGGCTGGATGATTTCTCCCAGGTACTTAAAATGTGGTACTTGTACGATTTTCCCATGGGTTGTCACAATTGGCAATTTGTCTTGTGACACTCTTTCTATGTACTGGGTTTCCTCATACGAGATTTGCAGGCCAGTCCTTTGTGCAATTTCGTGTAACTTCTCTATGGCGTTAGTGGCTTCTTTTCTATTATTTGTGAGGACTGCGAGGTCACCTGCAGAAGCTAAACACTCCACACTGAATCTATTATCTTTTCTAATGCCAATTTGGATTCCTCTGACTTCTTTTTCCCATGTCCTGATAATTTTTTCAAGAACGATATTAAAGAATAATGGTGAACGTCGGTCACCCTGTCGCACTCCAGTTGGGTTTTCAAATGGTTCAGAGATATCCCACATAAATTTGACCTTGGAGACTGTGTCAGTTAATGTTTGCCGAATGATTGCTCTTGTCTTTCTGTCGATGCTGAATTCTTCCAACGTGTTGCACAGTGCTACTCTGTCTATTGAATTATAGGCCTTTTTAAAATATACAAAAGTGACCACTGTGTTTCGGGTGTTTCTCATCTGGAGAATCATTTTCAGATTCCAGATCTGCTCTATGCATGATTGTCCCTTGCGAAAACCAGCCTGGTATTCTCCTATTTGTGGGTCAGCTTGTTCTTCTAATCTATTCATGAGAACTTTTGATAGGGTTTATATGTATTACTATAATTGTTATTATTTTTATTACTGGATATGGTCAGACACAAAGCGTTAACAGTCTTAAGTCTTCCAATTTCTGCCAGTTCAGAAGTAAGTAGTGCAGCAATCAAGTGATTTACAAACAGCATGTATTTTGCACACATTTTAACTTGGTTGATTTTAAAGGAGGTTGCATTGTGCAGGTCAATCTAATGCCACAATGGAAAGGAGTAATGCTGGGGACGCAAGTTTTCTAACAAATATCTGCCGTCACTATGGATAGTTAGCCCTCTTATCATTCTAACGTGTAGTTTGCGTGAGAGAAATTTTTCCTTTACTTAGTAATACACCATTCATGTTAAAATCACTACGAGATTAGGGTCATACAGATTGAACGTAGATCTGTGCAGAATAATTCTTCCCACGATCTACCAGTAAAGGGAGGAGGAGAATATTTGGACGATTTTCCATAATAGAAAATACCATCCGTTGTTTGCTTCACGGTCATGCGGATTACGTTTTCCGTGACTAACAGGTAAGACATTCCTAACGCACACCTGAACACAGGATCTCCAATGAGGCATGGCTATATTCAGGGATATGACAGGAACGAACATCGGAAGCTAGAAACTTCATATCAATAAATGCCTTGTTCAGAATGGCTTAAGAGACAGAACACATTTAATATACAATATACGCATGTACAGCAGTTAATAAACATAACAATATGCGTTTTACGAAGTACTTTTAACACGCTCACCTCTAACCATTATCATACAAATAAATGTTCAAATATCAGTTGCATTTGTGCACTAGTTGGAGAGTATGTTGTGTAAGTAGCCCGAGCGCTTCTGCACGTAATGTTTCGTGACACTTTACATCTGGTGCTGCAGGAAGTCCCAAGAATCTATTGATTACAAAACTGCCATGCATGACGACACTCTACTAACGCCCTACTTGACGGACAATGAGTAATTAAAGGAATGGCCGCAACAACTAAGACATGGTTTTGGACAGTACAATAATGCAAATGGTTAGTCTACTAAATGAAAGACGCATCACTAGTACAAATACAGATGTACATTAAATGTGTTCTATCTCGGAAACCATTCAGAGTTGGACATACGTCCATACAAATTATTTACTTCAAATGACCTTTCCTGTCATATCCCTGAATATGGACCATTCCTCGTGGAACAGCATGTATATAGTCGATATCGATGGTTCGCCTCATGGACTGACAACTGAAAAGTGGAAGGATGTGGAAGGTTTGATGTCCTGTAGACAATGGCGTCAGTAGGTACATAAAGGCAGATTAGAATGAATGTGGACGGCTAAAAACGTCGAAAGTTCAGTTTCAACGAGGCCTCCCACATTTGACTAGAAGAATACTTGGCTGGTATTTACATCCCGCCTCGGTTACACGATTCACGAACAGTTAACAGACGTTTGCACAGTTTCAAATGGATAAAAAAATTAGAGTTAGATTTCATATTACAACGAGTTTACAGATGGATAAAATGCGGAACATTCTGTAAATGTTAAGCACTAACTGCTTTTAATTGGTCTCCAGATATGGCTGTGTCTTCGTTTAGTTAGACTATTCACTAGTTTGCGATCCATACAAGGGTGTACATCAATAAGTAAAATTTCGATGTAATATGTGTTACTGATGAGGGAGAGGGCATCTTAGTATTTTGTTGTAAACTTGCATTCCATATTAGATGAAAGTGGAAAATGTGTGCGGGAAGAAGTGGCAAATCTGTGTTAAACTACTGTTTTAAAAGAGTCAAGTATTATTCATTTTCCTTTTGAAGAGCTACTATTCTTTCCAAACCATTCTTCGATACAAATTTCAATTTTAGCATTTCATTTACTTTTTGATATAATTTTTCTAGTGTTAGAGTATTAATTCATTACTCAACTTGCTAGCTTCGTCTTTTTATTTACTCGTACATGAACGCTTATGATTGTTCATTGATCCTCTCCAATACAGACGTCAAAAGAGCAATAACAATTCTCAGTCTCAGACTGTTGTACATCTACGTGAATATTGTTATAGACAATAATGAGACTGGCACTCACTCTCCACTCCAAACAGATCCTCGTAGTGGCTCCAGTGCGACTGTTAGGTGCACCTGTAGACGCCGTACGAGATAAATTCCTCAAAACCATACGTTTCTGTAGGAATGTCTTAAGATACCTAACGATTTATCGCAGTACCAATGTTCGGAATTGTCCAATAAACCACGAGTGACAGAATCTAATTTCTGTCAACATGACGTTTGGATACAGGGAAATGCAAATACTGAATGGCCAATGAAGATCCATGTACAGTACAGTAGATACTGGTAAAATGTAGATATCTTAAGAGAAAGTGATAAAGGAACAATAATGATATGATAGAATGAGTTTTTCCCTTTTCCTTTACTTCAGGTGATGTATACACTATCCTAGGAAGTCGTGAACAGTTGATTTGCGTGTTTGGAAAATTTCAGTCTATCATACTTTCATGTTTTCGTAATTATTATTATAATGCAAAAATGTGAAATTTAAAAACGTGATGAATGAGATGATATCTAAATGTAGCAAAACCTGTGGGCGGTTGTAGCAATGACTACTGTAATGCAAATAAAGTGGAAGTACTATAAATGATGTCACATCACGTCACAGCAGGTACCTTTAACATGATGTAGATGCTGAACTTTACATTGGAAAATTTATGAATACTGTCCAGTGCAATTCCCACACAACTGCGAGACAAGTGATACAGATATTAATATGAACGGTGTTAAGAAACAGCTGAAATCGATGAATTTCAAAATGACTCCAGGGTTCGACGGAATTTCCATAATTTTATATGCAGAATTTTCTTCTGATTTGTCCCCTACTTTAACCACAACAATATCGTAGATACCTCTGACAAACAACGTAATCAATAGTTGAAGAAAAAGTAGGTCACACTCATCTAGGAAAAGGGTAATCCACTGTCATTGGCTCCATCTGTTGCAGGCTCTTAGAACATGATCTGTGCTCAAATCCAATGAGGCATCTGAAACAGAATATGATCTGTGCTCAAATCCAAAGAGGCATCTGAAACAGAATAAACACCTACATGTTAAACGGCATAGACTTTGAAAACATCGGTCATGGGAAGCCCAATTCAAGTTTGTCTCATGTGACAGCCTCAAAGGCCTGGATCAAACCAGACATGTAGATGCAGTAGTTACAGAGTTTCGAAAATCGTTTGACGTAGAACCACACCAATTATTACTAACTGAAGTTCGATGACATGGGGTGTCACAGAGAATTTGTGACGGGATTGCTGATTACTTGACAGAGAGGTCACAGTACGTAATCCTTGTTGTAGAATTAACTTCATACATGTCCAACGGATGGGTGTTGGGAGCTCTGCTGATTTTGTTGTTCATTGATGACATTGCAGACAACACTAATCGTTATCTCAGACTGTTGACAATTATTACAATTATCTAAAATGGAGTACTGACTGATTAATAGGCATAAATATTCAAATATGCATACATATTCAAATATTCACAACATTCAAAAGCAATGCAAAAATTGTAAATTGTTTTAGATGATGGGAAAAGTAAAACTGTGTGCTTTACAAAATAAGTAAGGACTTCAGTATCTGTGAGTCATATTTGGAATCAGTCAACTCAGAAAAATACCTTCGTATAGTAGTTGGCTGGGCTATGAAACAAAACGATCATTTTGTATCAATCCTTGGTAAAGTTGACGGCGTATTTCGGTTCATTGGTAGTATACTGGCAAAATAAAGACAACCTACTCACAATTTTCCCATCTTACAGGTATTTTGGATCCGTAGCAGATAGGACTAACCCGGGATACTGAGTGGATAAAAAGAAGGGCAACACGTACGGCCACGGGACCGTTTGATCCGTAGGAGACAGTAACGGAAAAACCTGAACTGGTGCCGGCCGGGGTGGCCTAGCGGTTCTAGGGGTTACAGTCTGGAATCGCGCGACCGCTACGTCGCAGGTTAGAATCCTGCTTCGGGCATGGATATGTGTGATGTCCTTAGGTTAGTTAGGTTTTAGTAGTTCTAAATTCTAAGGAACTGACGACCTCAGCAAGTAAGTCCCATAGTGCTCAGAGCCATTTGAGCCATTTTGAACCTGAACTGGCGGGAGACAGAGGACAGCGCCAACTACAACATTCAGTTCATTAATGTAACCACCTGTCAAAAAACTTTCGCAGCGCGAACCGCTATGAAACATGTAGGGTGAGAGTACAGAAATTCTGGAAGACACGGACAGGGACTTGGGGACATGCCAACTCCAGTTCAGTGGCTAACTGCACCAGATTTCTCGATTGAGGATCCACAGCGCGAACTGTCCGATCGCGGTAGTCCCACTGATTCTCAATTGGGCTTAAATTCGGGGAATATGGTGGCTGGGGGAGTACGGGATACTCAATCTAGCGCTTTTCAAGCCACGCATTTACACTGCCAGTTGTGTAACAAGTCGCATTGCCCTGTTGGTAGATGCCATCGTGCACACGGAAAACATACTGCATGTAGGGGTGGACATGGTCCCCAAGGATAGATGCATACTTTTGTTGATCCACTGTGCCTTTCGGAATGACAGGATCACCCTGGCTCTGCCATGAAAACATTCCTCAGACCATAACACTTCCTCCTCCGGCCCAGACACTTCTGACGATCCAACGGCCATCTGTCCGAGGTGGCATAAAACATGATTCGTCTGAAAAGGCCACCTGTCAGTGGACGTCCAGTTGCGGTACTGACGTGCAAGTTCCAGCCTACTTCGCTGATGAACAGCAGTCAGAATGGGTGCACGAACCAGGAGCCTGATGTGGAGACCCATACGCTGCTACGTTCGCCGAACGGTCGTTGAGGAGATACTATTGATAGGCCCTCATTCATCTGGGCTGTCATTTGCTCAACAGCTACAGGCCTATTCACCCGTACACATATCCGCAACGGCCATTCGCCCTTGTCATCTGTGGCCCTTGGTGCACCACCGTTGCATCAGAGCCGTCTTTGGACAGCGCCATTGTTCCATGCACGGTCTACTTTAACCTCGGCAGTTTACACACTTAGCCGTTTCGGAAATGCTTCAACCCTTGGCCCGAAGGCCAATGATGTGCCCTTTTGGACTTCAGGTGAATTACTCTGTCTACGCATTACGACAATGTCCGCGCTTTTCCCCGCTTTCCCATGGCACGCTTGATATACGCTCCACTACTAGTGATGCCAACTGCCATCTGTGAGTTGCCGCGGCACGCAGACGTCGAACATAGGCGGTGGTCACATCAATGTGACTTCAGCGTGTATTAGGTGGTGGCCAACTTCTGTAGCTTCCTATACATTGTTTCTGGAAGGACCACGTAGGTAACATCAATCGCAGCGCGCATAGAGGCATTTAAGAAGTAATTCTTATCCTGTTCCAGTCACAAATACGAGAAGAAACTCTAATACTTGGTACAATGGAATGTGCTCTCTGCAACGATCTTCGCAGTAGCTTGCAGAGTATGGATGCAGTTGTGAATGATTATATGCCCCTTAGAGTTGTATTGTGAAAAAATAAATAAACAGCAAATAAACACTGTTATCGATGCTAGTGTCATCGTCATGTAGACGGAGTTGATGACACTAATGCTGTCAAAATACTCTTCCCTGGTACTGTTCGAGTATATTTAGTCACACCTCATAGATACCAAGCTACTGAGCATTTGACAGGTTGCAGCAATAGTTGTCACCATCCTCTGGTTATAAAAATAAGTTGATAAAAACAATGCAAACAGAATGTCCTTTACGACGAGCCTGAATACTGCTTACAGATTGATTGTCGAAAATGAGATAGACTTTCAGTTAAGATGAGAATTTTTTGTGTCAGGGACAATCAAAAAGTTTCCGTTCGTCGGCCGTACAGTCCAGCATCGGTATGCCATGGACACACCAGGTTGTAGATATCTGTTTCGTAAAACAGCGTGTCCTGCTGCTTGATGAAATCCACTCTATACATCCTCGGCCGACAGAATTGTCGGACCCTTTAAGGAGGCCTTTATTAAGGGACTGAAGGTGTGATAATCACATCGGGGAGAGAACAGGACTACAGAGTAGTTGCTCGAGTGTCCCCATTTCAGTTGGCGTAACTTCTGCTTTAAGACGTTTGCGTTGTGGGATTGAGTGTGGCAGCACTCCTTGTTGGACGGCACTCGACGCTCCTATTCAAAACAGTGGTTTTCGACAGTCATTCACGTTCTTCATACTCCGACAGATGTATACCGGGTTAAGTCTGTCGGCAGCCAAGAAAACAATAACGTCACGTTGTAAGGTGGCGTGGTTTCCTGACCTTCATTTCTTACATATTCTGTCCTCACAATTGTATTCTGCACACCAAGACGCTTCATTCGAACCCAAACTCCATAAGGTAGAGTCAATTTTGTATGAATTCGTGTAAGCAATATGCAAATCTAATAAGAAAATCGCAATTGCGCACCGAGGATGGAAAAGTAGAGGCTGGCGTACAAAACATAACGGACACAGGAATTTTCGTTCTAAAGAGGCAACCAGCCCACTGGAAGGCCCATCCCTTCAGAGAGGTGAGTCAACACACACCTACTTCGGCCAGATCGACAGCTCAGAGAGAGGACAGCTTTTGCCAGAGCGAAGGGATAACGACCCCCGTGTTCGATGTAAAAGCAAATTCCGCTACATTGTGTGGGAGCGCCCAGAAGACGCATTTTTTGATGAACCGACTGCGTGGTTACAGAGTTCTCACAGTAGGACAGTATACACCTGACAGGGATGCTACGTATTTCAGCATTGGTCGACTTGAACGAAACGTCATTCTCCCGTTTAAAAGAGCAACGCTGATTGGCGGAATACTTCTTATGGAAAGAGCCAGAGGAGTGAGGGAAGGCAGTGAATGATATACCCTTGCAATGTTTCCAGAAAAAGGGGCCGTTTTCCTGTCGGTCTTGGAGTGAGAACACGTAACGAGAGCGAGTGCACCCGTACGTGTACACAAAGAGCGAGGAGCAAAGTCTCTCCTCAGTATTTCACTGGGGGAGCAACTCTGTCGTTAGCAAATCAGAGTGATACTCTATATTGAGTCACTCGCGATTAAGTGTTGTTCACTGTGTTGGCCGCCACACTTATTGTGTGGTGTGAACACGGACAGAGTACTAGTCAAATGCCTGCGAGCGAATATTGAGTGGCATTGCGGTGGACTGGTTATCTGACTGGTGTACCACACCAATAGTTAGACTAGGGGCAGATAGGAGTCCTTGACTTCATCAAGGCATAGGGATAGTTTGATTCGGGAAGGTCAATCCAGACAGAAAGAGATAGTTGTGTTATTTGTCAGCATTGAGCGACACAGGCAGCAGTCGTCCCAGCTCATGGTGTTGTGTGCTACAGTGTATGCGAGCCCCATCTGTGCTCCACAGCAGTACACTCCATTCCATTTCTCACGCGACAGCCTTGACCGTACCTAGAAAAGTGATTTAAGTTGTGTAGGTGCGGCTCTCAGCCATTCTGCCGAGTAAATAACATTCTTAAAGAAAACAGAGAAAAGAAACTTTCCATACTATATAAAATAATAGCATTCCTATCCATAAGAGGCAATCTACGGTTCTGAAAAGAACCCAGAAATTTATTAATTTATAAGAAAAAGTTTTACTTGATTTCTCACAATTTTTCTGCAGTAAATAATATTTTTCGTTCGTTTAATGTTTGTCTTACTCTATCTAGCAATACTCCAGTACCCACGTATTCCACTAGTTATGTAAGAATATAGAATAATTTTGTGTCTTTTCCTTACAGTGGACGACTCCACAAGATTTGCTGAATGTTTTTCAATCAGTTTTTGTTAGTACATTAGGGGCATCTGTCTGACTTTTGTAGTAGTGTTAGGTGGAAATTGTTTCTTGCAGGAGCCAAAGGTTACTTGCTACATCAATCCACTGCGCAACTCGACAAAATAAAACCCACACACTCACTGAACGTTAGTAGTGGTTCAAATGGCTCTAAGCACGAAGGGACTTAACATCTGAGGTCATCAGCCCCCTAGACGTAGAACTACTTAAACCTAACCAACTTAAGAACATCAAACACATCCATGCCCGAGGCAGGATTCGAACCTGCGACCGTAGCAGCAGCTCGGTTCCGGACTGAAGCGCCGAGAACCGCTCGGTCACGGCGGCCGGCCGTTGGTAGTGTTTGGACGCATTTGGTAACAACGTCACCACAGTTCACGTTACTGCATTTATCGCACGTAAAGACGTGTCGGAAAGACACGAATGCCTTACTAATCCCTTGTCTATATGTCGGTGCTTACATACCAGAATCGGAGTTGATCTATATTTCATACACACTGCAACAACACCTGCAAACGATAACTTTTTCATCGCCCTTTATAAAATTAGAAACATTATATATCTTAAAATACCCCCATTTTCTTTAAAAATTATAGAAAAAGTCGGAAAACTTATCATCAACTCGGAGAAAAAAATGGTTCAAATGGTTCTGAGCACTATGGGACTTAACTTCTGAGGTCATCAGTCCCCTAGAACTTAGAACTACTTAAACCTAACTAACCTAAGGACATCACACACATCCATGCCCGAGGCAGGAAAGAACCTGCGACCGTAGCGTCGCGCAGCTCCAGATTGTAGTGCCTAGAACCGCTCGGCCACAACGGCTGACTCAACTCGGAGAAGCGTGATATGTTTCTCATTACACACTTCCTTCTGGGCTATCACATAAATGTACTAACCTTGCTGTGGATGAGGAATGCAACCATTAGTTGCAGTAAGCTGCTGGCAGGACTGGGCAGAACACGAAGCATTCGCTGCTCGCTGGACAGCGTTGAGGCTCCGAATCACTATCTTCAGGCGAGCGGGCCCCGACAATCTAGCACCTAATGCACGCAACTGCTGTCGGCTGTTTCGTACGAGCTACGATCGTAGCTACGGAAACACAATACTCTGTCAACAATTACTGTCGTTTCATTTATTCCGCTCTTACAAAATGTTCCATGTTCCACTACTATTAGACCACTTTTCACTCACGTAGCACTTGCCTTCGAGCATCTCAGTAGAACCATTCATTCTGGACCATTTGCTACCACATGATAAAAGAAACTCTAAGTTATAGAATTCGTATCTATCCACTTAATAGTGATCCTACGAAATTCTGATGTTACACTGGTCTCCATAAACATCGAAAATCGTAACATTTGTAATAAATCTGAGAAAGAAGCAAGTGACACAAAATTTGAATATGGTAGTATCTGCACTGCAATAGTCGGTAATTTCCAAGAATGATTGCCTATTGAAGTCTCGGGGTCTAAACGATACATATCGAACATGCGATCCTAAATCGATCATACGACTCTGGTGCCGGCGTTATGATCTATTATTTGTGGTCGTCATTTTTATCTGTTTTCTGTCGTTCCCTCAGTTGCACTAAATTACATAACTTCAAGAATTGTTTGCGTGTTATTCGGGAAACCTAGGCGATTTTTGCCGGTAGTGAGTGGTATGTCTGGTGTTCCTGACGTTTGTTCAGCGGATTCTCTCACATGGAAAAATATAATTCCATGTTTATCCAGCGCAGAAAATTGTTTGACTTTTTGTCGCAAATATGGAGTACTACCGGAGAAGGAAAGGAGGGACTATGTAGACTGTGGTGGTGCAAAGTGTGTAAAACTTCGTAAGAAGAGTTTCAGTGCTGAAATACCGTTACAATTTTATTGTGGACGGTGTGGTAAACGAACGACTATCAGAAAGAATACATGGTTCGACTTTTCCAAATGGTCCATCCAGACCAACGTAATTCTTCTATCTTGCCGTATTCGTTAATACACCTTGCAAGTAGCAGCATCGGAATCTGACTTGCCTGCTAATACCGTGTGCGACTATTTCAGGTTTTGCATAGAAGTGTGTTATGTAATAGTGACGAACGACAGTGTACCTATTAGTGGACCGAGTAAATTTGTTGACGTGGACGAATCTCACATAGCAAGAAGGAAGGACCAGAGAGGATGACCTTCAAAGAGTAAAATCGATCATAGTTGAGTATTCGGCGAATAGAACGAGAGTCCCGGAAGTGTTTCGTTGTCAGAGTACTGTCCAGAGACAAGATCACTTTAGTGCGTCTGATAAAGCACACTCAAAGCTGAAGGATTCGGCCACGAGTTCTTCAACCGGTCTGTATAGTTCGTGTCTTCGGATGACCCCAGTGTGCACACGCAGAACATCGAGCGCCTGCGGAAATCTGTGAAGTCTTCCATTAAAAGAGAAGGTCGTTCAGGACAGAGAGACTAACTGTACTTATTTCAGTACCTCTACTTCCACAACTTGGGTTTGCAGGGAAAAGTTAACGCATGTGACACTCTACCCATATTCTTGCGTGATATTGGCAGAGTTTTCCCAGGCTATGGCAAAAAGGGAATTGTTCCCTGTAGCGTACACATCACATGGACTTTCACATGGCGACCACACCAACGACAAGTAAGGTAAGCCGTTTCCTTTGTAGTTACAAGTATTTTTGTAACGCTCTTCTTTTGTCATTGCTGTAGTGACCACCATAAATATAGTCAGAAGGTCCGCCACCAGAGTCGCACGATCGATTTATGATCGCACATTCGATATGTATCTTTTGGAGCCCACGACTTCGATAGGCAATCATTCTTGGAAATTACCCAATAGTCTCGTAGAAAACCACACGGACTAAGTTAGTGGATCTGCATTCGATTTCAATGATCATTATTTACCAGATCATTATAGAAGGAGTCTCATTTATCTTGAACACCCCACATAATCTTTGGCCACAATCAAATAAAAAATATATCAAGCAAACGTAGTTTGGCTGACAGAGGGACATTAAGAAATGTAATCGCTTTTATTGTAAATCTGTTAGATACGAAGAGATGAACAGAAGTAAGTCTTTTTTAAATGGCACCCCATTTTTTTAATTCGATAATCCTCTTCCTCCATTCAAGACCTGTTCCAAAAACGTTATCGGAGGTAGTGATATACGTGCACTTTCTAGAGTTGACAGTAATCAAATGGAACACACAGGAAATTGCACAAGGTCGTTTAGTCGACCGTCTTCAGTAGCAGATTTGTTTGAATACAGTGTACTCCAACGAAGAGAATGCAGAAATACAACTCATTTATGGAGAAAAAAAGTTAAAATGACAGTAATTGCAATAATGTTCATATTTTCCATGCGTTTTTATTCGTTTGCTTGTGGGCAACTAACGTTACCCAAGTACATGCACTGTGTGACAGTACCGGAGAATCAAACTCAATTTTGTGAAACTTTTTCATAACGTCATGCTTCCTTGTTTGGTACACTGTGATAACTTTCCGAACAGGTCTTAAGGGGACGAAGTGGATTACCGAATAAAAAATATAGGGTGCTACAATGACGGAAGAAATAATTCTGCGACAGAAAGAATTCTGCGAATAACCAAAAGCTGGTAGGTGTGTTTCTACGTCTTAAAGACGATGTATATTCAGATTTCGCGTAAGAATGGCGCTAGTAACACCACTGTGAGGGTGCAAGAAAGCTTTGTTTTAAATACTGCTGCAACGATTGTGAGCGTTAGTTGGCTTTGAGATTGGGCTGATGTTAATCAGGAATGCCTGTAACACGACGAAGACGCCATTACGAGCAGTTCACTGACTTTGAACGAGGTTGCGTAATAGGACTACGAGAAGCTGGATATTCCTTCCGCTATATAGCTCATACACTTGGACAGAATGCAACCACTGTACGTGATGGCTGGCAATGGTGGTCACGGGTAAGTACGGTCGAAATAAGACCGAGCTCTGGATAGCCACGTGCCACTACTGAGAGCAACGACCATCATATTCGGCGTATGGTTGTGGCGCATCTTACTGCGTCTGTAGCAGCAGTTCGAGAGGAATTAGCACCACAGTGACACCAAGAACTGCTATGAATCGGTTACTTCGACAACAGCTTAGAACCAGACGCCGTGTATTCCACTGACCATAAATCACTAATGTTTTCGGTTTCAGTGATATCAAGCGAGAGTTCTTTGGAGGGCAGAGTGAAGGTCTATTGCGTTTTCTGATGAAAACCGGTTCTGTTTCGGTGGTAGTGGTGGCCGTGTGTTGGTTAGAAGGAGGCCAGGAGAGCACTTGCAACCTATCAGTCTGCCTGCTAAACACATTAGACCTAACACACCCATCCCCGAGGAAGGACTCGAACCTCCAGCGGGAGGGGCTCCGCTATCCGTGACATGGCGCCTAAAATCGCAGGGCCGCTCCATGCGGCCACTTACTCTAAGAGAGTCAACATGTAGCCTTGTGCTGCTCGATCACCAGATCTCTGTCCAATCGATCACATATGGGACATCGTCGGACAACTTCAACGTCTCCCGCAAACAGCATTATTAACCGTCCCTGAAATGACCAAACTAGTGGAACAGGCTTAGAACACCATCCCGAAACTGACATCCGGCACCTCTACGAGACAATACATGCACAATTGCAAGTTTACATTTAACATTCTGGCAGTTATACCGGTTATTAGTGTACCAGCATTTCTTGTTTTCAATGGCTTTTGGTTCAAATGGCTCTGAGCACTATGGGACTAGGATCTGAGGTCATCAGTACCCTAGAACTTAGAACTACTTGAACCTAACTAACCTAAGGACATCACACACATCCATGCCCGAGGCACGATTCAAACCTGCGACCGAAGCGGTCGCGCGGTTCCAGACTGAAGCGCCTAGAACCGCTCAGTCACAACGGTCGGCTCAATGGCTTTTCTCGAGCTTACTTTAACCTACGAATTTCAACATTAATCACCAAATATGTTACCTAGACCAATGTAATCCCGTAATTTCATTACTCTATATTGTTTTTTTTAATTTTTTTTTGGGGCATTGTAGTTAAAATTGCTGTTCATTTCTTCGGAACGAACAAAGTTACAAGAAAGACAATCACCCTGGTTAATGTACCCTGGTAGCTAAACAACGTTTGCTTGACACGTTATTTATTTTTCTTCCGCACAAAAAGTTATTTGGGTTGGCCAACAGAAATAGGTACCGTGAATGCCTGAGAGCAAATGATAGACAGTGCTGTGCGTGGGGAGACGGCTAGAGTATCCATCATATAATTCCTGATGAGAACCAGTGGAATATTAGAGGCAACACAAACTTATATAGGAACGGCCATGTGACTCATTTTCTTAGAGTATGGCCACAATTTCAAACTACATTTTCGGCTTCCGTGATGTTTAGCCTAGGAGCCATGACAAACGCCAATGATCGAAATGTATCAATACCCGAATGAATAGGGCAACAATGCCATCAGAAGACTTTAAAGTTATTTTTTGTAAATCTTCCTGTCGAGGAAGGAAAAGCTGACACTGAGTTGGAGAAACACCTTTTAGACGAATCAAAGCGTTGTTTTTCGGCAACGTTTCAAGAAATTTTGAACTTGTCATCTTCAGGTGAAGATGCCTCTGTCTGCGGTGAGAATATTACGAAGTCTCCTGCAGATGATGAGTAGGCAACTTGTTGAAATTTTAGTTCAGATCGTCACTTTGACTCGGCTGATAAGCGAGAAGAGTTCATCATCGAAATTCGCAAGAAAAGCCTACATTCTGATATAGGCCGTACCGCTGCGAATCGTGAGAAAACCACTTCTAGAATTATTTTATACTTCTTCCTTCCTACGAAGAGAAAACGGTCATTGAGTTGCAGAAATGGCGTTCGGACGAACGATAGTGGACAGGGCGTAGCGCTGTGATTCAAGAGAAGTCATATACCCCTTAGAACGATGAGGTAAGACATCCACTGTCGTACTCCCATTATCTTCTAAATCTTACGGCCCAATTCATATCTGCATCGCAGTCGACCGTTAAGATTGCGTTGCCGATACAGGATTAATGGAATATTTAAGCGAACTTTCTGATAGTAGTTGTTATTTTTTCGTTTTCAATTCCTGTCCAAGCCCTTAACCAACTAATCTCTCGAGGAATCACTAAAAACTGTTTTGCCGCAAGATAAAAATCACGTGTCTGGGGTAAGAATATTACCATTTTCCCTGTGTCCACTTTTCGTTTCATTTGGTGGCTGATTGCCTCGAAGTTGAGCTATTCCGAAAGCTATTCCACCCCTGACCTGCCCCCAGGAGGGGTGACTTGCCGGGAGCAAGTGTTTCCGATGGTATCGGCCCCGTGGCGGTAAGTGATTGCCGGCGGGCACGCGAAGCAGATCCTCGGCGCCAGACACGTCCCACCACGATGCCTCGGCCTGATAACCAGCGCTCCCGGCCGCGATCGAGAGGGGGCGGACCCAGCTATTCAGGCCCCAGGAGGACGCATTTGTCACGTCCCCCCCGAGCACTCAGCGGGTGATGCACTGCTTGCTGGCCGTCTCAGCAGTGGAGGCTCATGCCACACGGCAGGCGTGTCACCGAGCCACTGGGCGGAGCCTGATCGCCTCTTTGCTTCACTGCTTTGTGGCAGACGCACGAAATGAGCTGCTGATGTCTCATGAATGAACTGGCTGTCGAATGCTACTGCTGCTCTATGCTGATGATGACGATAGATAAATGAACTGATCTACGTGAGGTTTTCAAGGGCGATCAGAGGGCGAATTCTATCAAATAGTTGTGCTTCGTAATTTAATTTCTGCAGTGATCGAATATCGGATGAACCTCATTGATTACTAGACTAATGAACATTAAAAACCACGCAAATGACAATCATTAAACTAGAAGAAAGTATAGTCCGTGCTTTGATATGCAAATCATTCCCTCAGAATTGGTAGAAGTAACACCATCTCCTTTACGTAAACAAGGAAACATTACACAGCAGGTTACTCTTCTAGAAATAGCACATATACGACTACATACATACATAATCTGCGAGCCAGTGTATGGTACATGGTGGAGGGCACCTTATACACTATGTGGTCCAAAGCATCGGGACGCCCCCAAAAACAAACGTTTCTCATATTAGGTGCATTGTGTTGGCACGTACTGCCAGGTACGCCATACTAGCGACCTCAGTAGTTATTAGACATCCGGAGAGAGCAGGATAGGGCGTTCCGCGAACCGCACTAAGTCCGAACGTGGTCAAGTGATTGGGTATCACTTTTTTCATACCTCTGTACGCCAGATTTCCACACTCCTAAACTTCCCTAGCTCCACTGTTTCCGATGTGATGGTGAAAAGAAAACGTGAAGGGACACGTAAAGCACAAAAGCGTACAGGCCGACCTCGTCTGTTGACTGACAGAGACCGTCGACAGTTGAAGAGGGTCGTAATGTGTAATAGACAGACATGTATCCAGACCATCACATAGCAATTCCGGACTACATAACGATCTGCAACAAGTACTATGACAATTATGTGGGAAGTGCAAAAACTTGCATTTAATGGTCAAGCGGCTGATAATAAGTCATATATCAAGCCGACAAATGCCAAACGACGCCTCGCTTGGTGTAAGGAGCGTAAAAATTGGACGATTGAACAGTGTAAACACGTTGTGTGGAGTGACGAATCACGGTACACAATGTGGCGATCCGGTGGCAGGATGTGGGTATGGTGAATGCCCGGTGAACGTCTTCTCCCAGACTGTGTAGTGCCATCACTAAAATTCGGTGGCGATGGTGTTATGTTGTGTCGTGTTTCTCAAAATGGTTCAAACGGCTCTGAGCACTATGGGATTTAACATCTGAGGTCATCAGTCCCCTAGAACTTACAACTACCTAAACCTAACCAACCTAAGGATATCACACACATCCATGCCCGAGGCAGGATTCGAACCTGCGACCGTATCAATCACCTGGTTCCGGACTGAAGTGCCTAGAACCACTCGGCCACCGTGGCCGGCGTCGTGTTTTTCATGGAGGGGGCTTGCACCCCTTGTTGTTGTGCATGGCACTATCACACCACTGGCCTACGGTGATGTTTTAAGCACCTTTTTGCTTCCCACTGTTGAAGAGCAATTCGGGGATGGAGACCGCATCTTTCAACACGATTGAGCACCTGTTCATAGCTCACGTCCTGTGGCGGAGTGGTTACACGACAGTAACATTCCTGTAATGGACTGGCCTGCACACAGTTCTGACCTGAATCCTATATAATTCCTTTGGGATGTTTTGGAACGGCGACTTCGTGCCAGGCCTCAATGAAAGACATCGATACCGCTTCTCAGTGCAGCACTCCGTGAAGAATGGGCTGCCATTCCCGAAGAAACCTTCACAGCACCTGTTTGAACATATGCCTACGAGAATGGAAGCTGTCATCAAGGCTAACGGTGGGCCAACACCACACTGAATTCTAACATTATCGATGGACAGTGCCACGAACTTGTAAGTCATTTTCAGTCAGGTGTGTGGATACTTTTGTTCACATAGTGTATCACCACTAGTGATTTCCTTTCGTTGTCCACTCGCAAATAGAGCGAGGAAAAACGACTCTCTATATGCCTTCCGACGAGTTTATGACCATGGCCCTTACACGAAATGTGCGTTTACGACAGCAGAATTGTTCTGGAGTCAGCTTCAAACGCGGGTTCTCTAAATTAGTGTTTTACGGAAAGATAGTCGTCTTCGCTCCAGAGATTCCCATTTGAGTTCACGAGGCGTCACCGTAATACACGCGTGTTGATTGAAACTACGGGTAAAAAATTTAGCAGCACACCTTTGAATTGCTCCGATGTCCTTCTTTCATCCGACCTGATGGGGATCCAAAATCGAGCAGTACTCGAGAATGGGTCGTTTCAGTGTTCCGTAAGCGGTCTCATTTATAGATGAGCTATACTTTCCTAAGATTCTCTCAATAAACCGAAGTCGACCATTCACCTTCCCTACCATCGTCCTTATGTGCTCGCAAGGTTTCATATAGCTTTGCAACGTTACTGCTAGATATTTAGTCGACGTGAATTGTCAGGCAGGACACTACTAATGCTGTATTCGTATATTACTGGAATATTTTTCCTACTCACATCCACTAACTTACATTTTCCTACAGTTAGGGCAAGCTGCCATTCATCAGACGAACTAGAAGTTTCGTATGAGTAATCTTGTATCCCCCACAGTCAGTCAACTACAAAATTTTCGCGTACATCAGGAAACAGTTGCAGGTAGCTGCTGACCTCGTCCACCAGGTCATCTATTTATATAGAAAATGACAGAGGTCGTATCACACTTCCCTGGCACACTCCTGACGATGTCCTTGTCTCTAATGAACACTCGCCGTCGAGGACAACCTACTGAGTTGTGCTACTTAAGAAGTCTTCGAGCCACTCACATATCTGGAAACCTGTTCAGTACACTAGTGCTATAGTTAACGGTCTGCATTGGGCACGTTGCAAATGTTTTTCCTAAATCTTTCCCGTTGCCCTTCGTCTGCCGCAGTATATCACGTCAGAAAAGAGTAAACTATGTTTCGCACTAGTGATGCTTTCTAAATACGAGCTGATTTGCGGACAGAAGCTTTTACGTTTGAAGGAAGTTTATTATATTCGAAATGAGAATACGTTCCAAAATTCTGCAGTAAAACAGTGTTAAGAATGTTGGTCCGTAATTCTGCAGGTCCGTTCTTTTACCCTTCTTATATACTAGAGTAACCTGTGCTTTTTTCCAGTGTTTGGGACTTTGCGCCGGGCTAGAGATATGCGATAAATACAAGTCAACTACGGGCCAATGTAGTAGACTATTCGGTGTAAAACCTATTTGGGATTCTATTCGGGCCGGGTGAGTTATGTGTAAAACTTATTTGAGCTGGTGATCTATTTGTTTTCTACTCTATCAGTTGTTTCTCTACAGCAGGGATGTCCATTACTATGTCCTTCATACGAAGTCTGTGTGATGTTCAAACGACAGTATGTTTGCATAACACTCCCGCGTGAATGATTTCTTAAACGCTTCACTTAAAGCTTCAGCTTTCCTTTTGCTGCCGTCTACCCAACGGTTTGAACGTTATTTAAATATTACATATGAGTATATTTTGAGTTGTGATTATTATTTATGATCTACGAACATTGCACTAAGATCTATCTGTTAAAAGTAGGTCCCAGACAGACCAAAGAAATTGAAAAAAAAAAGGTTACCTTTCACGTTATCTTGTTGAAAGATAACGTCAGGAAAAACTCGAAGACTGAGCACACCAAAATATCAAGAATGTAACAGCTTCTGTCCATGTTACCGGCTATACTAACCAGACGTGATCATTTTGTACACCCAATGGCTCCCCACATCATTACTCCATATGTTGGGCCCATACGAGCGATAAATGCAATATGGCAACGATTGTTCTCCTCCATGTGAAGTTTCAATAGGACATTCCTGTCGACGCCAATTCTCGCAAGAATTTCTTTAGAGTTATGCTGATGATGAGATTCACTCGCTAAGGGTTTACTCGCAAGTTTATTGGTATTCCATTCCCTGCTCTTGCACATAGGATTTCTTCTATTTTTGATCGTGAAAGAAGGACTCGAGAATTGATAGTTTAGCGAATGGGATAGTTACCAGCGTGATTTTAAGTGGGCGGTACTGGCGGCTAACAAGTGAGCGAAGGTGTACAGTGGATGAGGCGGACGCACGGCGTCGCGTGCTTGCCGTCGTCGCCCGCGGTATTTACGATCCGGCTGTTCGCCTGCCTTCGCCTTTATGGCGTCGTCTGTTCTGGCGAATACAGGCAGGAATGTCGATGAGCGCGGAAGTCGCCTTCCTGTAACACGCTGAATAATGAAACCGGCCCTCGGGCACAAACGAAGGAGAAAGGTCGACGGTGACCTCCGAGGGTCGAGTGAAAATGTGGTACCTTAACGGGATATAGTGCGGTGTCCAGCCCCCTTCAAATTCTGAACTGTCTCACGTTCAAGCTCTGCAGGATTTCTTCCCGTGTTTCTGCATGACACTGACATTTACCTACGATTAATTTGTCGTTGCCTATCCCTCGTGACAGCTTTTTTCATTTCTGTACGTCGTCAGACAATGTATCATATCCTAAGACATTATCTGCTACTTCCACGAGCCGCATATCCTTCGCAGACTGCCACCCGAGGTTTCAGACACTTCCGGTTTTGTTGCACTTGCAGCGGCTCTGCTTATCCCAACTCAGTTACCACCATGTTGATATGATGTAGTGCATGTCGTATCATGCACGTTGTTTTAAATCTGCACTTAAAAGATCATTCAAAGTGCAACGGAGACTTGACTCATTCTGTACAAGTTGTGAAACTCGGCAGTAAATACACACACATCAAAAAAGTTTTTCATCACCTCAGTTCCGAGAGTTTCGGAACCTGTACAGCAAATTGCAATAGAGGTAACATTAACATCATTTCCGCCCTTTTTAATGCTCATGAAAACTACACATTGCATGTTGTACCACCACACAACGAGACCTTCAGAGGTGGTGGTCCAGATTGCTGTACACACTGGTGCATCTAATACCCAGTAGCACGTCCTCTTGCATTGATGGATGCCTGTATTCGTTGTGTCGTACAATCCACACGTTCATGAATGCACTGGTGGTACAGATTGTCCTACTCCTCAATGGCGTTTCGGCGTAGATCCCTCAGTGTGGTTGGTGGGTCACGTCATCCATAAACAGTCAAAAATGGTTAAAATGGCTCTGAACACTATGGGACTTAGCATCAGAGGTCATCAGTCCCCTAGTCTTATAACTACTTAAACCTAACTAACCTAAGGACATCACACACATCCATGCCCGAACCTGCGACCATAGCAGCACCGCGGTTCCGGACCGAAGCGCCTAGAACCACTCGGCCATAACGGCCGGCCATAAACAGTCATTTTCAATCCATCCCAGTCATTTTCTATAGGGTTCATTTCTGGAGAACAGGCTGGCCACTCTAGTCGATCGATGTCGTTATCCTGAAGGAAGTTATTCACAAGATGTGCACGATGGGGGCGCGAATTGTCGTCCATGAAGACAAATTCCTCGAAAATACGCTGTCGATATGGTTGCACTATCGGTCCGAAGATAACATTCACGTATCGTACAGCCGTTACGGCGCCTCCCATGACTGCCAGCGGCGTACGTCGGTCCCACATGATGCCGCCCCAAAAGCAGCAAGGAACCTCCACCTTGCTGCACTCGCGGGGCAGTGTCTCTAAGGCGTTCGGCCTGACCGGGTTGTCTCCAAACATTGTCTCCAAACACGTCTTCGACGATTCTCTGGTTGAAGGCATATGTGACACTCATCGGTGAAGGAAACGTGACGCCAATCGTGAGCGGTCTATTCGGCATGTTATTGGGCCCATCTGTACCGCGCTGCATAGTGTCGTGGTAGCAAAGATGGACCTCGTCATGCACGTCGGGAGTGAAGTTGCGCATCATGCAGCCTATTGCGCACAGTTTGAGTCGTAACGCGACGTCCTGTGGCCGCACGAAAAGCATTATCTTCAACATGGTGGCGTTGCAGTCAGGGTTCCTCCGAGCCGTAATCCGCTGGTAGGGGTCACCCGATGCAGTAGTAACCCTTAGGGCGGCCTGAGCGAGGCATGTCATCGACGCTTCTTGTCTCTCGATATTGGTCCTAACAACATCGCTTTGGTTCACTTCGTGACACCTGGACATTTCCGTTGTTGAGAGTCCTTCCTGGCACAAAGTAACAATGAGGACGCGATCGAACCGCGATATAGACAGTCTTGCCATGGTAGAACTAAAGACAACAAGAGCCGTGTACCTCCTTCCTGAAGGAACTGATCGGCTGTCAGACCCCGTCCGTCTAATAGGTGCTGCTCATGCACCATTGTTTACATCTTTGCGCGGGTTTAGTGACATCTCTGAACAGTCAAAGGGAATGTGTCTGTGATACAATATCCACAGTGAAAGTCTATCTTCAGGAGTTTTGGCAACTGGGGTAGTGCGAAACTTTTTTTATATGTGTATTAAATAAGGAATCCACTTCTTGGTACCTTACGGATTGTTGACTAATATAGTTCTTTCAGCTCATCAGTGGCTCACCTTACAATTTCGACTGCTTGTGAACGGTGGTGTAAAATGACAAGCTTCAAAGTCTCTTCCTTTTCTTCCTGTTTAACGTTTCCCCCTGGGGCCTCCACATGCGTCTTTCGTTCCAGTCGTTTTTCCGATCTTAGCGCTGGTCTTCCTGTCCTTGTTCTTCCAGGCGGCTCCTAGTTTAAAGTCTTCCTCTGCCACGTATGTTCAGGTATTCTGTGTACGCGTCTGTACACTGGAGCGCGTTATTCTCCAAAATTTTTCTTACGTAGCACATTTTCCACATTCGCCTCCAACCGCCTCCTCTAGTATGGTATGATACCTCGTTAACTGCAGGTATCTTTCCATACACTACGTTTCTACTGTTCTGATTTTCCCCCTAAGTTTCTTTTTTTGAGGTCGAACTGTGCTCTCCACCACACCGCTAATGTCTGAAGTAGTGCTGGAGGGAACTGACACCAAGAATCCTGCAGAGCTGTCTATAAATTCATAAGAGTACGAGGGGATGGAGATCTCTTCTGAACCGCACGTTGCAAGGTATCTTAGTTATGCTCAATAATGTTCATATCTGGGGAGTTTGGTGGGCAGCGGAAATGTTTAAACTCAGAAGAGTGTTCCTGTAGCCACTCTGTAGCAATTCTGGACGTGTGGGGTGTCGCATTGCCCTGATGGAATTGCCTAAGTCTGTCGGAATGTACAATAGACATGAATGGATGCAGGTGACCTGACAAGTTGTTTCCGTACGTGTCACCTGTTAGAGTGTCCGCTGTCGGTAGCTGAGTGATCAGTGTGACAGAATGTCAATCCTCAGGGCCCGGGTTCGACTCCCTGCTGGGTCGGAGATTTTCTCCGCTCACGGTCTGGGTGTTGTCTTGTCCTAATCATCATCATTTTATCCTCATCGACGCTCAAGTCGCCGAAGTGGCATCAAATCGAAAGACTTGCAACCGGCGCACGGTCTACTCGACGGGAGGCCCTAGTCACACGACACTTTCTTTACCTGTTAGAGTCGTATATACACGTATCAGAGGTCCCATATCGCTCCAACTGAACACGCCCCACACCATTACAGAGCCTCCACGAGCTTGAACAGTCCGCAGCTGACATGCAGGGTCCATGGATTCATGACGTTGTCTCCATACCGCCACTCGTCTATCCGTTCTATGCAGTTCTTGAAACAAGACTCGTCCGACCAGGCAACATGTTTCCAGTCATCAACAGTCCAATGTCGGTATTGACGGGCCCAGCCGTGGCGTAAGGCTTTGTGTAGTGCAGACATCAAGGCTACACGATTGTCTTTCGGCTCCGAAAGCCCATAGCTATGATGTTTCGTTGAATGGTTCGCACGCTGATACTTGTTGATGGCAAAGCACTGAAATCTGCAGCAATTTGGGGATGGATACCACTTTTGCTACGTTCAACGATTCTCTTCAATCGTTGTTGGTCCCGTTCTTGGAGGATCTTTTTCCGGCAACAGCAATGTCGGAGATTTGACGTTTTGCCGTATTCATGACATTCACGGTACTCTCGGGGATTGGTCGTACGGGAAAATCTCCACTTCATCGCAACCCGGAGATGCTGTGTCCCATCGCTCGTGCGCCGGCTACAATACCACGTCCAAACTCACTTAAATCTTGATAACGTACCTGTGTAGCATCAGTAACTGATCTAACAATTGCGCAAGACACTTGTCTTATATAGGCGTTGCTGATCGTAGTGCCGTATTGTGCCTGTTTAGATATCTCTGTATTTGAATACGCATGCTTATACCAGTTTCTTTGGCGCTTTAGTGCACTGCTGTTTCATCAGATATTTGCTTTGTTTCTAGGCGAAAGGGCCAGTGTTAAGTGTACGCCACGAGAAACATTTTCATAATGACAATTCCATTTGAGGACGTTTTCCCACTGCTGTGAACTGTGTGCTTCAAATACTACAACGTCTTCTTCGGTGCGTATCCTCTTACAAAAAGCCTCGCCTGTTTCAAGGCAAACATCTTATTTCTGTGGCAGTAAGTATAATTTGTAATCACGGCCAAGTACAACTGCAGTTTCGTCACGGCTCGTGCGAAGAAGAATGGGAGAGTTGTGCCTTGTGCACTGATGGCCAGGAAGAAGTTTCGACTTCCGTGTACCCCCGTGTGGAAGTACCGGCGGTCTGCAGCCTCCTTCGCGTGGCCGCCGTGCGGAATGTGCGAACTGCCTTTTAAGTACGGCGCCACACGTTTCGCGTGAGCATCTGGCGTTCCGCGAATATCTCTGACGCACGCCAGTATCCGGCTGTCGGCTTGGGCCGAGGGGGACGAAAGTCCGCCGCGACAGCACTTTGCGGTACCTGCGAAAGCCGCCGGGCGACATGCGTGTGTGTGTGTGAGAGAGAGAGTGCGTGCGGTGCGTTTCCCTTGTCGCGGCGACCTCCGCAGCGGAAGCAGCTGTAACTGCAGCAGGTCGCTTCCAGGCCGGGTTTCACTGTGCAGCTGTGCGGCTGTTCAGCTGGTGGGGGCAGTGCATCGCTGCATTCACCCAGACCTGTGCGGGATGTTTGCTGCCGCTCAACAGAAAAATGTCGTTGCAAACTATTGTGGCTGTATCTATAATTTTGTACTTGACCAAGACCCGGTCTGACTTGTGGCGTAGCATGTTGTGTTGAAGTGATTACTGACGATTCTGTCGACCTATATCTCTAAAGTCGAACAGTTGTAGAATTTTGGAACGTGTATGATGTTCGAGTATAATGACTTTTCTGGAGACTATAGATCTACTCTGTAGGAATCAACGCCGGCCTTTGTAGCCGAGCGGTTCAAGGCGCATCAGTCTGGAATCGAGCGACCCCTACGGTCGCAGGTTCGAATCCTGCCTCGGGCATGGATGTGTGTGATGTCCTGAGGTTTAAGTAGTTCTAAGTTCTAGGGGACTAATGACCTCAGAAGTTAAGTCCCATAGTACTCTGAGCCATTTGAACCTTTTTTGTACCATTCGGCAGATCATGTAATTCTTCTTCACTTTCACTCAAGATCGAAACGTCATGAGCGAATTGTATCATTGAAATCCTTTCGGCTCGAATTTTAATCCCGCTCCTTTTATTTCCATCGTTGCTTCTCCAATGTATAGACTGAACACTAGGGGCGAAAAACTACATCCGGTATCTTACACATCCTTCAATACGAGCACTTCGTTCTTGGTTGTCCACTCTTATTGGTTGCTCTTGGCTCTTGTACGTATTATGTACAACACATCCCTCCCTATAGGTTACCGCTATTTTTCTCAGAATTTCGAACATCTTGCACCATTTTACGTTGTCTAACGCTTTTTCCAGGTCGGCAAATCATAAGAACGTATCTTGTTTTTCGTTTAGTCTTGCTTCCGTTATCAACCGAAACTCAGAATTGCCTCTTTGGTGCCTTTACCTTTTCCTGAAGCTTGCGCAAAAATGTAGATAACTCGCAAAAAATACCGTGGCCAGCAGTTGGAAGAAAGGACTGGTCACACTGGTCTACAGGAAAGGCAGCAGAAATGATCCACAAAATTGCTGTCCAGTATCACTGTCATCCATCTGTTGTAGAATATTACAACATATTCTGAGTTCAAAAGTAATGAACCATGTAGAACAGAATGAGCTTCTGCGTGCTAACCAGCTCAGAAACACCGGTTATAGGCGAAATCTCACTCACACTCATCACAGAGGACATCCTGAAATTTATGAACCAACTTAGTCAGATAGATGCCGGCCGATATGGCCGAGCGGTTCTAGACCCTTCAGTCCGAAACCGCGCTGTTGCTACGGTCGCAGGTTCGAATCGTGCCTCGGGCATGGATGCTTGTGATGTCCTGAGGTTAGTTAGGTTTAAGTAGTTCTAAGTTCTAGGGGACTGATGACCTCCGATGTTAAGTCCTATAGTGCTCAGAGCCATTTTTTTTTTGTAGGAATCAGCATGGGTTTCGAAAAAGACGATCGTGTGAAACCAAGCTAGCGCTATTCGTCCATGAGACTCAGAGGGCCATAGACACGGGTTCCCAGGTAGATGCCGTGTTTCTTGACTTTCCCAAGGCGTTCGATACAGTTCCGCACAGTCGTTTAATGAACAAAGTAAGAGCATATGGACCATTAGACGAATTATGTGATTTCATTGAAGAGTTCCTAGATAATAGAATACAGCGTGTCATCCTCAATGGAGAGAAGTCTTCCGAAGTAAGACTGGTTTCAGATGTGCCGCAGGGGAGTGTCGTAGGACCGTTGCTATTCACAATATATATAAATGACCTTGTGCGTAATATCGGAAGTTCACTGAGGCTTTTTGCGGATGATGCTGTAGTACATCGAGAGGGTGTAACAATGGAAAATTGTACTGAAATGCAGGATGATCTACAACGAATTGACGCCTGGTGCAGGGATTGGCAATTTAATCTCGATGTAGACAAGTGTAACGTGCTGCAAATACGTAGAAAGAAAGATCCTTTATCATTTAGCTACAATATAGCAGGTCAGTATCTGGAAGCACTTAATTCCATAAATTATCTGGGAGTAGGCATTAGGAGTGATTTAAAATGGAATGACCATATAAAATTAATCGTCGGTAAAGCAGATGCCAGACTGAGATTCATTGGAAGAATCCTAAGGAAATGCAGTCTGGAAACAGTCCCTCACTACTTGAATATTGCTCACCGGTCTGGGATCCGTATCAGATAGAGACGATAGAAGAGATAGAGAAGATCCAACGGAGAGCAGCGTGCTTCGTTACATGATCATCTGGTATTCACGAAAGGTTATAGATAATCTTCAGTGGAAGACTCTGCAAGAGAGACGCTCAGTAGCTCGGTAGAACTACTTAAACCAAACTAACCTAAGGACAGCACACACATCCATGCCCGAGGCAGGATTCGAACCTGCGACCGTAGCGGTCATGCGGTTCCAGACTGTAGCGTCTAGAGCCGCTCGGCTACACCGGCCGGCCTTGCGAAGAGACGATGAGGATAAAATCAGAGAGATTAGAGCCCACACATAGGCATACCGACAATCTTTCTTTCCACGAACAGTACAAGAATGGAATGGAAGGGAGAACCGATAGAGGTACTCAAGGTAAGCTCCGCCACACACCTTCGGGTGGCTTGCGGATTACGGATGTAGATGTAGATATTAGGCGAGTAGTTTCAAGCCTTATAGGTTCATTTTAAAGCTTGGCCTACTTTGACTACAAAAAACAGTACGTAGTTTTCAATGAACAGTGAATACAAAAGTGTAATAACAATAAACGGTTCAAACGTAACAAAAATTAACTTTTAATACACACATACTTGCACTGACAGTGCCTGATATTAATGGTAAACATCAAAGCGGTAAAACAGGCTTTACGAACGTTTGCAGAATGAATGCCATAATCCACTGGTGACTCTTACCAAGACAGAATCAAACTGGAGGTCAAAATAGCCAACAACAGCAGGAAACTTTCGCTGGCGCTAGCGTTTCGCCTCACGTACTAGCGTTAGTCCGCAGCCAATGGGCGTGTCGCTTTTTAAATGTGGATGCGTCTAAGCACCTTTTTTGAACCTGGCGTCATTACAGTGAATGACAACAACAATTGTACAAGTATTACAGAAAAACAAGTACTAGTGTCTCGTGTATCCGTATGAGTAGATAACAAGGTGATTGCAATGTGGTCGTGCATGACGAGATGTTGTAACAGTTCTATACCATGAGACGCTGTTTTACTAGGACTGTCTAACCGTTTTTCTCAAAACTTACTGTCTAAAGCCGGCCGAGGTGGCCGAGCGGTTCTGGGCACTACAGTCTGGAAGCGGGTGACCGCTACGGTCGCAGGCTCGAATCCTGCCTCGGGCATGGATGTGCGTGGTGTCCTTAGGTTAGTTAGGTTTAAGCAGTTCGCAGTTCTAGGGGACTGATGACCTCAGCAGTTACGTCCCATAGTGCTCAGAGCCATTTGAACCATTTACTGCCCAAACAAACAATGTTTATTGATCTTTAAACGTTTTATATATGTTAATTTTTTATGTGTATAGACTCCTGGAAGGCAACCATCTGTATGTATGAGGTAAAATTTGTAATGGAGAAACAAATGTGATTTTATATTTCAGCAAGGAATCACACAGTCAACTTGTTGGAAATAACCTCCAGAGGGGATCACGAATGTAAAATTAAAGAGATTCGAGCGCGCATGGAGGCTCTCCGGCAGTGGTTCTTCCCGCGAACCACACGCGACTGGAACAGGAAAGGGAGGTAATGACAGTAGCACGTAAAGTGCCCTCCGCCACACACTGCTGGGTGGCTTGCGGAGTATAAATGTAGATGTAGATCAACTGTTTGGTACATCGACCTAGCTTTCGACACCTCTAAGGTTGTCTTAATCAGAATGAAATTTTGAGGAACTGTAAAATTCCATTGCGAGAAATCAGTGGTCAGACTTAAGAGCAGATATGTGCAAGTCAGAAAATAAAACGCGGTCCAGCTTTTGACACGTGTGCCTAGCTAGAAACAACACCAGACTATTAGTTTCGTAAAGGCGCTGCGATGTCCTCTATTTTAATTCAGTGCTCCCATTGGCGGTGGACACAAACTTGAACGTGTTTGTAGTGTGGTTGGTTGATTCGGGGGAGGGAATCAAACAGCCACGTCATTGGTCCCATCGTTTTAGGGAAGGATAGGGAAGGTAGTCGGCTGTGCCCTTTGAAAGGAACAATTCCCGCATTTGCCCGAAACGATGTAGGGAAATCACGGAAAACCTAAATCAGGATGGCCGGACGCGGATTTGAAGCGTCGTCCTCCTGAGGGGGAGTCCCGTGTATTAACCACTGCGTCGCCTCGTTCGGTACTTCCGTTTGTGTAATACCTGTACATTCGCTATTGTCATTCACTGTAATGATGTCAGGCCTAATAAAGGTGCTTAGACGCATCCAAATTCAAAACGCGACACACCTATTCGATGCGGACGTGCGCTTGTATAGTGCGCGCAAAATGCCGTGGCCGCTCCATGCTCAGTCGGCTGCGGAAGCGTGGAGAGAGCGGCAGTGGTGGGGTTTCGCCGAGAGCGCTAGAGGGGAAGTGCCGCTCTACACTAAAGCCTACGGTCACGTGTTTGGCGAATATTAAGCGGGGTCCCTCCACGCCCACACTTGCACGGTGCCCATTAAAAAGGATCTGTCACCTCTGCGTTGGTTAGTATCCAAAAATAATTCCGCCGAAAATACAACGCTTTATTTTCGCCTTGTTTGTTCAGCGTTCCTATCTTTCAGAGAAAAGTCACGAGTGAAGAATTTTGCATAAAACCTACACCATTCTCTTGTTGCTACATTAAAATTTGCTTCTTTTACCAAAACTTAGGGGACTTCACATAGTCTCGCCTCACTTACATGTTGTGCAGACACAATTGCGGGAGAATTCTGAAACAGTACTTTATTAAGTTTGTTAAGTGAGGAACTGAGAAAAAGTAAGGTCAGTAGCTTATGAAAAAGCACATCCTCGGTACAAAATAAACTTGTAATGTCTTCACCTATGTTGCTCCAAACCCCATAGTATTTTTCGTTTCACCAGCTATCGATGGCCCTTAAAAATTGCCTTCTTTCACCGAAAGGGTATGTAATTATTGGCATAACACGTTAGATAATGAAGGCTTACATAACAAGGATGTGATAAAATAGTCTCCTCTTTGCATGCTATCATTTGCCAGACTCTCATTGTGATATCTCAAACAGTTTATAAAATATGAGGAATGTTTCAGATATTTCACTCCTGATTTATCGCTGGCGCGACGTGACCGAAAAAAAAGGTTCATATGGCTCTCAGCACTATGGGACTTAACAAAATGGTTCAAATGGCTCTTAGCACTATGCGACTTAACTTCGGAGATCATCAGTCGCCTAGAACTTAGAACTACTTAAAGATAATCAACCTAAGTACATCACACACATTCATGCCCGAGGCAGGATTCGAACCTGCGACCGTAGCGGTCGCTCGGTTCCAGACTGTAGCGCCTAGAACCGCACGGCCACTCCGGCCAACTAGGACTGAAGATCTGAGGTCAACAGTCCCCTAGAATTTAGAACTACTTAAACACGTCTAACCTAAGGACATCACACACATCCATGCCAGAGGTAGGATTCGAACCTGCGCCCGAAGCGGTCTCGCGGTTCCAGACTGAAGCGCCTAGAACCGCTCGGCTACACCGGTCGGCTGTGATCGCAAATGAGTGCGCTAGGTCAGATCAATTTGCTCGAGATTGGTCGAGTACATTGGTACTTGAATAATTAATTTTTTACGTTTGAATTGTTTGTTGTTATTACACTTTTGTAGTCATTGATCACTGACAATTATGTACTACTGTTTTGTGTAGTCTTGGTAGGCCATGCTTGAAAATGGACCTGTTAAGTTTGAAGCTACTCGCCTAATGTAAACACCGCAACTGTTGACAGATTCGTTAATAAACACTTTAACAAATTTAATAAATTTTTTGGTTCCCTGCCAACAAAATGCTAAAGCTGAAAAAATAAGGGTATTTTGTTCATGGGCCATTGCGTAGAGATACGAAGAAATTTCAGATAACAACTTTAAGTAACTTCGTATCATCACTTTCACGTAACTTACATGGTGTAAGTAGTGCACGGCAGGAAATTTGTCTATAGGCGTGAATGTTGCGTGTTATGATTTGAATTGGAGTTTGGACTGTTGTCTCATCCCAATGATGTGAGCGTATCGTGACGCAAATAATATATTAACAATCGATCTAAAATCTGTATGCAAATCATAGGTATATGTGTGCAGGTATGTGAGCGATTCAATATGTATCAGAGACTAGCTGAGGAGCCACAAAAAAAGAAACAATTAAAAAACGGTTCTGCAATGAATTTCAAGTAAAAGCCAACGCTACAAAAAACTGTGTTTTTGTAACCGAAATCAATTACCAAAAGTTAGTTAATGATGCGAAAAAGGGCAAGACATCCATGAAGAGGGAACCAATGGACTATTGAGTGCTGAAACACTATGACGTAATGATGATCGAGAGTAAGACTGAGTTGATCTACACTGTTACAGAAGGTAGAGTGCTATTCAATTTTGCATCGCTGTCTTCGAGTTATTAGACACTCTCCATAAGACCCGTTTGAGTGTTGGTCATGGAGGACGCACGTACTTGTTATCACCGATTTTCTTCAGATTTGTGTATACATATAGGTTAACAAGAAACACGGCACAGCTCTGAAATATACAGGTCTTGGTCACACAATTCTTTATTAAGCGTTAAGCTTTTCAAAATTTAGTCATCAAACTGAAGCTGTGGAGTGAAGTGTAGGAAAAAATTAACGATCTAAAATACGTAAATAAGTATGCATCTAAATACTCCAACACACAGAAATTTCAATTAATATCGTACTTACATTAAAATCAAACTGTAGCGTAAAGCTCATGAAAGTTAGCAGATGGACTGAATACGATACAAATCCCATCTCATGTAGGCATATTTCTCAGTGCCGTTGTCTATTCGAATAGAGCTAGTGCTAAACTGAGTGTGGCGATTAAACAACAAAGAGGTAAACGAAAGCCAGTTGGTGGCGCTAGTATTAACCATGGAAAGCAAGCCAAAGAGTAACTTTACAAACTTTTATGCACTTAGATTAAGTACATTTCAACACCTCGTGAACGACTTGACAAAATCCATTTACGCTACTTCTAAGGAAGAGAAATTCTTAAGCTAACTGCTTGAAAAGTGCTTCGTTAGGAACATCGTGAACAACGTTACAGACACAATCTTTAGTCAATAATCAAAAACAATTACAACCAATAACTGGTGTGGAGCAATGTAAACATAAAACCGATATAGGTAATAGATAAAATATACGTTGCGAAGGGATAACTTTACAACCATGATCAAGTAAAATGTTTCATAAGTATCACCATGTATACTCAAACAACAATAGACAAAATGAAATATATTACATAACAGAATCATTTAGGTGAGCCCAGACTGGGAGCAACAACTTGAAACAGAAGAACAATTATATAATAAAAGGAAATATATTTTTCCTCTTTAAAGTAGTGTCAGATCGTATAACTGTCCGTCTGTTATCAGTTTACAACCACCACAAAAAAATTATTGAGTATGACCAACTGCAATCATTGAACTAGTGAACAAACAATGGATGACATATAACAACCATTCAGGTAAACCTAGTTGAGTGGCAACAATTCGAATTAAAATATTACATTCCTTTCCTTTACTTTATGTTAAAAAACCTAAAGGAATAATATTAGAAATGTATAAAAGCTCAACTTGAAGTAGATACTTGAGGTCATCCAAATATGTCTTAGCATATTCTTCTTCTTCTTGCATTACGGCCTCTGTAGGACCACGCATAGCCACTTCGTGAACTGCATTTTCCTCTTCATTCTTTCTCTTCTTCTTTCCCGCTCTTCTTCCGTGATCTTCAGTGTCCGTTTTTCCTGTCGGCTCCACTGGTGAAACTCTAATCTTTTCCTGTATTCTTCTCTGTCATTGATCTCCGGCATATTGGTCGATGTATATTTGTTCCTCCAATTTTCCTTTCCTTCGACCTTGATCCCCAATTCCTGCTAGTCCTTCCGAAGTTCAACAACCCCGTCTGTTCCTCTCTTTCCCCTTGTTCTCCCTGTTGTTTCCTACACTCTCTACGTCATTCTGTCCATACTCATCCTAACTACATGTACAGCAAACCTTGTCCTTTTAGTATGATTTCCCCGGATATTGTTCTCATCTTCCGGTACAATTCTTCCCTTCTTCTTCTTAGCATATTGTGGTTAAGGATGTGAGTTTAGGATGAACGTGACAGAAGTACGAAATCTAGGTGGCCAAGCGTTTACAAACACCAGCAGTTTTGGCGAGGCATGGGCTGTTTATGTTAGCGTAGTTTTCAGTCAGCGTTTGGCGCAGCGGAAAGAGTAGAGAACGGTAATTTGAGGACAACTCGGTCTATACACAATGCAATTTATTTTTATTGCCAGTTTCTACGTTATTTACAAGGCAAATAATCCGAAATAATGCTCAGTGTACAGTATTTATTAATATTTTCTTAAAAGTGATGAAAAGGAAAGGCAAAATAAAACTTGGAATTGCAAATAAATTTCCAGGAAGAAACAGTAGGGTGCACTCGAGAACTTTGTATATAAAATTAGGTATGGTGAAATAATAAGCAACCAGTTGCGTAAAAGAAATTTAATTTCTTTACCGGTTTAGGACACTTGGTGCTCTTCTTCAGAACGTTATACGTATCGCATTATTTTCGAGTGCCAGTAATAAAGTGCGTATAACAAAATTCCATGGTTTATTGTTATACAGACACTGTGAACAACATGTAGCCATGTAATTGTATTAATGGATTGAGTACTTTATTACTTATCGCCCCGTTCCGGCATATATTTCTTAGCACCGTAGCATTTTGCTGTACATACTTTATTATTGACACTCGTAAATAATGCGATAGGCGTAAATTGTGAAGAAGGGCACTAAGTGATCGAAATTGGAAGAGAAATTAAGTTTCTGTCGTGCAGATGGTTGCTTATTATTTGACTACAACAGTTGCTGAAGATGGATAAAATAATAAAATTAGTTGCTTTTATTATTTTACAGCTGACGACTTGCATGTGGTGGAGTAATATCTAACGCAAAAAACAAGTGAAGCAGAAATGATCTCTCGCACGTCTTATAGACGCCACAGTTTTAAATCAAATGGTTGTTTTACAGTTTCTGTAGAATAAAACTTGGATTACAGTAAAAAAAGGTGTGTATATTGTTTAATATACACACATATGGAATTAGCAATGGTCAACCCACAAATGCACAACCCCAGCCAAAATCCACTCCAACTAAATGCTCTGTCAAAAATACTTCATTCACTGTAGAGACATAAGTGCTCTGTACACAACACAATATCTGTTTTGAACTAAATTGCTGTTGTGTATGTGCAGTCTCAGTGAGTTTCAAAAGTCAACTACTCGATACTGCTAGGCATTTAAGCTGTGCAACGGACCGTACATAAATTAATAAATGTATTTTCTAGTGGTACTCATGTGTGGCATAACATCTTTATATATAGTATATTCTAATATCTTCTTGCTTCATATTAGGCAACGAGTTTCCTTGTAACTTGGGAAAAGTAAACATGCATATTGTCCATTCTTTTCCAAATGCAAGTAGCCTCGAAAAGCTTGAATTTTTTTAAACTTGCTCTCTATCTCTAGGTCAGGGTTTCCCCAGCTGGGTTCCGTAAAACACTGGCGTTCCGAAGGAAGTTAGTAATTGCACCGGAAATAACTATTGAAATAATATGGAACTTTTCCCCTCATTTAAACCATACTAATTATATATTAAAATTTATTATAATTTCTGGCTTTTTTATTTTTTTATCGTATGACTACGCCGTTTTCCTATCCATAAAACTACTTTACGTAGCTCTTTCAAGAATAGTTAGCAAATTTTACAAATTTTTACGTAGGTTTAACATAAATGAAGTGCAACCTGGTTTGGTTTTACAGCTGTAATGCAAGATTTGCAGCTGTCGCAATGACATTGGGATGCCCTCCAAAATAATGACTGGGGAAACATTTGACTACTAAAAGGGACACGAATCAAAGTTTCTTTGACTTATTAGGATAAAATTTTTGATAAAACAAATGACAATAATGGAATAAGGTCTTGGAATATTTGACATATGGGTTGGGGGAAAAGAAGTTAATAATCACGCAACTGAATTAACTGGAATAGTGAAGTGTCCAGTTTTTGTGCTGACAATATATGTAATTTATTTTATTTAATCGTATGGCTAGAGCCCCCTTCGGGCAGACCGTTCACCGGGTGCCGGTCTTTCAATTTGACGCCACTTCGGCGACCTGCAGTCGATGACGATGACAGGATGATGACGAGGACAGCACAACACCCAGTCACTGGGCGGAAAAAATTCCCCGCCCCAGCCGGGAATCGAACCCGGGCCCAGAGAATTTACAATCCGTCACGCTGAACTGTTATTTATTTATTTATTTATTTACTTGCATTTTGTTGGTTGTTGATCGTTGTGTTTGGTCGCTGAGGACGTCACATGACATCCGGTCAAGTTCGTTTTTGATCCTTCCATTCAGTTTTTTTTTATTATTACACTTGAAAACTTTCTTATTAGACCTTAGAATTAGTCAGCTGCGTCGTATGACATAACGCTCTTAATGATTTTTTTTTATTTTCCAAACCGACTCATTATTCCAGAATGTGATTTTCACTCTGCAACGGAGTGTGCGCTGATATGAACTTCCTGGCAGATTAAAACTCGAGACTCGAACTCGTGATCTTTGCCTTTCGCGGGAAAGTGCTCTACAAAGCATTAAGAAGCACCTGGGGTTGATCTCATGTCGCCCGCTTCGTAAGCATTGTGCTTGACCATTACGCTACGCCATCAGCGTTCAGCTAGCGGGGGTGGGGCATAATTTCTGTGTCATCAATTAAGTAATGTAAGTAAAGTTGAATCGCTGTATGAAACAAGTTTTCTTCTTTATTACCCATCAAAATAAACAAGCGATTCCACTAAAGTACCAGGATTCTCAATGTATTACGTCAACGGAAATACTTAGAAACCCCTACCCTCGGTGCAGCTACAGTAGTTTTACCATGTTTGTGTTCCACGCAGAAGGTGCTGGCGTCACACCACGCCTCCTTGTGAGCTCTGAGCGACGTAACGCGCTTGTGGCAGCGCGAGTGTCAGGTGGCGGGCGGTTCACGGCGTCGCGTTCTTTGTGCAATCAACTGACTCGTAAACAGCGCTTGTGGCACGCCTGCTACCTCCTGCCTGCTGTCGGCTGCTGCCGCAACGCCTCGCACGTTTTGCCAGGGCTGTTCTGCGAACCTTCCTTTCTCCGAAAGAGGCCACGCAAATGACACGCGAGCGACACTGCGCGTTTGAAATCACGTAAGTGACGTACAAATCGAGCACCCTCAGCATCTTCCTCATTTGTACACTGGAAGGGGTACTGCTATCAGTGCTGCATTATACCGGTGCGGGGTCCGTAGCAAATAATAAGAAGAGGCTCTTGGTTTGCTTTAGGCCTCAGAGTTTTGGATATAAATTAAAACAGCACTTTTCTCAATTTGGTTTGGGCGAATCTGGAGGTAACACTACTCAAGCCAGTGTCTCTAAGCAAATGACATTCTACGTTCATTAAGGTCAGATCATTTAGCCATCTAGCCCCTTGGTGTTCCTTAATTCATTTTCAAAGCGCCTCACTGTTTATCTAGAAAGTTGTCTTCTGCAGTTAGTAATCGTCAATTCTACAATTCAGAAATACGATTCTAATGAATTTTCCACTGAAAGTTTATAAAAGTGCAGTTCCAGGGGCACGCAAATTTTTTCTGTCAGTAGCAGCAGCCAAATACGTTTTGAGCAGCTGAGGAAACTGCGCCAGTTCGTCACGTTAGCTTTCTCCCAAATCACCTGGGTAAGCACTGACGATAATCGGTGTTTTTTTCAATATCTCTTCTGCTGTTAAAGACTTAAACTGCCCAAGTATTCCAAACACGTGAGTCACTTAAAGGTATGCTTCCATGTGTCTAGCTAACGTAGACAGCACGTTATTAGTTATGACAATAAATACCTGAATTTCAAAATTATCTTGAATCAGTCCAAATTTGGACACTTTAACCTCTTGTTTGATTGCAGACACATCTTGAGTTATACACATGGGGACCAATGTTCCATTTTAGCTCTGATAATGCTTTGCGAAATATTTCCTTCCTTCTCAACAAGAGGGCAGTCTATTTCCCATTTTCGGTTAGCTGATTTAGTATCAACTTTTATGCACTAGTTTATGTCTTTGTCCTCACTTGCCTCATCTCCTTTTACGTAGATAATGCTTATCGATGTCATTATCATAACGTAGTTTCTAGAATATCACTAACATATGTTTGCTGTCTTCTATTGATATTTTTGCGTAGAGTTAATTTACATATGTGGTACAGGGGAAAAATTTGGAATATTTTAAGCAGCTTACCAAGGACGGAGAAGCTGTGTGTGGAATGGGTCCTGCGAGTACTAATGGGGCTGATAGCTGCGTCGACGGTAGTGAAGTGAGCTGGTTGTACGGCCACCATAGCCGGATCGATCCCATTTTAGGGAGCAGACGAATCGTCCTCTTAGCGAGTCCTGTTAGTGTCGCATTCCTCTCCTACCAACCTGTTCTCCTCCGCATGAACCAGCGTCATTCTCTATGACG
The DNA here is from genome assembly GCF_023897955.1 of Schistocerca gregaria. Lineage (NCBI taxonomy): Eukaryota > Metazoa > Arthropoda > Insecta > Orthoptera > Acrididae > Schistocerca > Schistocerca gregaria. The sequence continues at coordinate 309,719,107 of NC_064927.1, forward strand.
AACTGGCCGTACGTTATTGTCGCATCAATATGCATTGTGCCCCGGTGTTGTCAAGTTGATGTCAGGGCGTTCCCTGTAAGCGACGCGCATCGAAATCGCCCTATCGGAATGAAATGTGGCCGATGACGACTTGCCCGGGGCCAGGGAGGACTGTAGAAACGAGGTCCCCCGGACTATTGGCATCCGATCACGAAGTCTGGCGTTCCGAGGGTTGGTCTAGAGAGAAGCACAAACATCAGACACGCAGCTAATCGGCATTTGACTGAAGGCGGTGTATGATTTAGTGACCAATTAAAATGTAGTTGCAGTTATCGTTACTAAAAAACTACGAGAATTTGTAACTGAGATCGATCGAGCGAGCGGGTTATGCACTTCAGCCACGTTGAAGATACACAGAGGTGACAAATGCCATAAAATAGGGATATGCACATATACACATAGCGGTAATATCATGTATACGAGGTATAAAAGAGCAGTGTATTGGCGGCGCTGTCTTTTGTACTCAGGTGACTCATGTGAAACGATTTCCGACGTGGTTATGGACGCACGACGGGAAGTAAAACACACTGAAAGCGAAATCGTAGTTGGAGCGCGACGCAAGGGACATTCCTTTTTGCGACTCGTAAGGAATTCTCTTCCGTGATCCATAGCGTGCAGAGAATATCAAATTTCAGGCATTACCTCTCACCACGGTTAACGTAGTGGCCGACGGCCTTCACTTAACGTCCGAGAGCAGCGGCGTTTGCTTATAGTTGTCAGTGCTAACAGACAAGCAACACTGCAGACGTCAATGTCGGACGTACAACGGACGTATCCGTTATCACAATGTGGCGATAGTTGATGTTAGCGGCTAAGGGAGCAGATGGCTGATGCGATTGCCTTTGCTAAAAGCACGCCAATGCCTGCAGCTTCTCTCCTAGGCTTATAAGGATATCGTTTGACCTCTGGACAACTGCAAAACTGTGGCGTCATCAGATGAGTCTCGATTTCAGCTGGTAAGAGCTGATGAAAGGTTTCGAGTGTGATGCAAGACCGACGGTGCCATGGACCAAAGTTATCAACAAGGCGCTGCCCAAGCTGGTGGTGGCTCCATAGCGGTGTAGGCTGCGTTTACCTGGAATGGACTGGATCCTTCGGATGTTCAGCTGCTTGGATATCGGTTTCAGTCATTCGTGGACATCATGTGGCCAATCAGCGATGGAATTGTTACGTATGACAATGCATCTTGTCACCGCGCCAATATTGATCACAGTCATTTTGAAGAGCACTGTCGATAGTTCGAGTGAATTGTTTGGCCACCCAGAACGCCCAACGTGAATCCCATCCTACATTTATGGGACATTATGGAGAGGTCAGTTCGTGCACAAAATCTTCCACCGGCTATACTTTCGCCGTTAAAGACGTCTATAGAGGCATCATGGCTTAGAAATTCTGCTGGGAACATCCGACGACTTGTTGGGTCCATGCCACGTCGAGCTGCGGTATTACGGGGGGCAAAAGGAGGTCTGACACATTGTTAGGAAGTACCCTACGACTTTCGTCTCCTCAGTGTACGTACTCTATGGCCATGGGTGTACCGGCGCATGAACCGATAGTCTTTACTAAAATGGCGGTCATATAATCAATTGTGCGCAGGCTCGTGCTACTACTTTGACGTTGAATTCTCGAGGAAGACTTGCCCCTGAGGACTGACGCCCTTTTTTGACGATTTGAGGTGGCATCCAAAACTCGCACTGATTAGTTCCAAGGATGTCTAATGGGATCTGGGTTGCAGTTGCGAGTAGCCCAGTCAAGTACAATTCATTTTTAAAAGAAACAAACATAAAAAAGTTTTGCATCAGCTCGGTTCCAAGAGTTCCGGAACCTGCACAGAAAACTGGAATAGAGCTCAACATAAACATCATTTCCGTCCTTTTTTTTCCTCCTGAAAACCACACATTGCATATTGTACCACCATACAGCGAGACCTTCAGAGGTGGTAGACCAGATTGTTGCACACACTGGTACCTCTAACACCCAGTAGCACGTCATTTTGCAGTGGTGCGTGCCTGTATTCGTTGTGGCATACTATCCACAAGTTCATCAAGGGCCGGTTGGTCCAGATTGTCCCAGTCATCAAGATCGATTCGGTGTAGATCCCTCAGAGTGGTTGGTGGGTCACGTCGTCCATAAATAGCCCTTTTCAATCCATCCCAAGCATCTTAGATAGGATTCATATCTGGAAAACATGCTGGCTACTGTAGTCGAACGATGTCGTTATCTTGAACGAAGTCATTCACAAAATGAGCACGATGGGGGTACGAACTGTCGTCCATGAAGACGAATGCCTCGCCAGTATGCTGCTGATGTGGTTGCACTATCGGTCGGAGGCTGGCATTCACGTATCGTGCAGCCGTTACGGCGCCTTCCATGACCACCAGCGGCGTATGTCGGCCCCACATAATGCCACCCTAAAACAGCAGGAAACCTCCACCTTGCTGAAATGTCTGGATAGTGTGTCGAAGACGTTCAGCCTGACCCGGTTGCTTCCAAACATGTCCTCGACGATTCTCTGGTTGAAGGCATATGCGACACTCATCGGTGAAGAGAACGTGATGCCAATGCTGAGCGGTCCATTCGGCATGTTGTTGGGCCTATCTGTACTGAGCTACATGGTGTCGTGGTTGCAAACATGGACCTCGCCATGGACGTCAGGAGTGAAGTTGCACATCATGCAGCCTATTGCGCACAGTTTGAGTCGTAACACGACGTCCTGTGGCTACACGAAAACCATTATTCAACCTGGTGGCTTTGCTGCCAGGGTTCCTCTGAGCAATAATCCGTAGACAGCGGTGATCCACTGCAGTAGTAGCCCTTGGGCGGCCTGATCGAGGCATGTCATCGACAGTTCCTGTCTCTCTGCATCTTCTCCATGTCCGAAAAACATCGCTTTGGTTCACTCCGAGACGCGTGAACACTTCCCTTGTTGGGAGTCATTCCTTGTTGAGAACCGCGGTATTGACGGTCTTGGCATGGTTGAGCTACAGACAACACGAGCCGTGTGCCTCCTTTCTGGTGGAATGACTGGAACTGATCGGCTGTCGTATCCTCTCCGGCTAATAGGCGCTATTGATGCATGGTTGTTAACGTCTTTGGGCGGTTTTAGTGACATCTCTGAACTGTCAAGGGCATTGTGTCTGTGATAAAATATCCACCATCAACGTTTATCTTGAGAAATTCTGGGAACCAGGGTGATGGAAAGACTTTTTTTTGTTGATATGTGTATTTACGTATTAGATTTATTATGCTTTTAACTGCTAGTGACTAGCCATTATCAATTCACTATTTCATAGTATTAATTCATGTTAGTTCCCTGTGGTTCGGGCGACTGTCACAGTTATTTCTTGAAAGAACTGTGACAGGCGCTCAGACAACCACCGTGTTGTGCTGCAAGGAAATTGTAACGCTTTGACATTTGCGTTTTCCGTCCTAGAACAAGTAATGGGCTCCGTGCAACTTTCCACTAATGCCGCTACATATATCTGAGACCAGCAGCAGCCGGACGAGGGAATTACCATCACGAGTAGTCTGCCATCAGCACCACACCACGTACGGCCGTGTTTGTAGTGGCACCGTCACTGGGAAGCACGGAGTGCTGGTGACTGGAGTCGCGAAGTGTTCAGACATGAATCGCTGTTCTGCATTACTCCGGAGGCCATAGTCGACGAGTAGGGCGGCGACTTGGAGAAAGGTCCTACTCATCAAATGTTTTGAAGAGGCACAGCAGTGTTACTCCTACCATTGTGGTGTGGCGAGCTGTCAGGATATGACTTCATGTCACGGATTGTAGTGACTCACGGTAGGTCACAGACATGCTGTGACTTCATGTGCCGCGTCTCTGGCGACATTATGATGAAGCCATTTTCCAACGAGACAATACTACTCCACATATGGTCCGCGACTCTATGAATTTCCTGCGTGATAAGGAGGTACTCTCGAGCCCAGCAAGTTCCTCATATCTGTCTCCGATTGGACATAGGTGGGAGCGGCGGGGTCGCCACCTTCATCCCAGTGCCAGAGTCCAGGATGTCAAGGTCAATTGCAGGCCAGCTTGCCTCATGAATTGGTTGGTTCAAATGGCTCTGAGCACTATGGGACTTAACATCTGAGGTCATCAGTCCCCTAGAACTTAAAACTACTCAAACCTAATCTAAGAACGTCACACACGCTCATGCCCCATGCCCAAGGCAGGATTCCAACCTGTGACCGTAGCGGTCGTGCTGTTCCACACTGTAGCGCCTAGAGCCACTCGGCCCCTCAGGAATTAATACAACGTTACGATACCCTTCCCGACCGAACCAGTGCATGCTCCTAGCCTAGAGCTGGTACAATGTCAAAGTGACTGGCCTCTCACTGCCAAATTCTTTGTAATTTTGACTCAATTTTGCAAATAACGTCACACCTCCTAAATCCGCGAAGTTTCATCTTGTTTTCTCGTCTCCTTCTGCGTTCCTCACTCTTCTAGTCAGACAGTGTAGTACGGTGAGCGCATCATGATAGGCTGATTCACAGATATACTGCACACCACTAAACTGTTAACATCGTGTACACGGCGTGCAACAAATGTCCAATTGGTGTGTTGAGTACTACATGCTTTGATATGCAAGTGATTGGCATTTCAATGCAGCTTCACAAAATAGAAGGACCGTCTACGTATTGTATGTAATGATATTTTAAGTATTTCGTTTAGAAATTGCATTTGAATGTTTTTTTTTCAGATGATCGTGTTATGAGTCGTGTAAGAAAGAGAAACATCTACAGGACGTATTGGGATTTGACAGCTGCAGGACTTTACGCTATCAAGAATGCAGTTTATTGTTCTGGGATCGGGATACATGCATTGGACGGAATGACATGTTTGTTGTGTGAATATGGAATTGATTGGTTCAGGAGGGCGTAACTCAACACCATGCAGGATCTCAGCGGCACCACGTGGCTATATCCTGAGAGAACAGACCCACTGATAGCTCGGTTGTGTAGCACGTGTAACAGAGAAGTATCTAGAGTCAGGAAATGAGCATGTTTGCAGGGAGATTAGTATTCACATGGACGTGAGATTTCGCCTGGAGCACCACGGCTGTCATCACAACGAATATTGCTGTGGCTTCCCTTGACGCGGCAGCACAATGACTGTGTTGCTTCTCCCCCCTCCCATCCAGATAGTAGCACTGGACACATCAGCAGCACAACGTAGTCGATTCAGTCGTGCAGCATCACGGTGAACAGATATACGTCTGGAGACTCTTAGGAGAACAAACGATGTCATTGCATTTGTCAGCATGAGACGGGTCCTGCACCTGACGTTATGGTATAGGGTTCCATTGCGTTACCAAGGTGCCCCAACAAGCTATTACGCAGGTGGTCATAATGTTTTGGCTCGTCAGTATATATATTCGATGTAATCGAAACTCTATATTTCAACTTCGAACTTTTTTGTTGTCAGTCTGCATTTCATATCCCCCCCCTAGCTACTCGGCCATTGTTTTGCTGCCCAAATAAACTAATCTACTCATGTTACCTCTCACTTCGTAATTTCTTCAGAATCGCTGAGTTTTACCTGACTACAGTTCATTACCTTCCTTTTACTTTTGTTGATGTTAATCTTATCTATTATCAAAAGACTGCCCATTACGTTGAACTAGTGTTCCAAGCCCATTTCCATATCTGGCAGACTTACAATGCCATCATAAAACCTTAAAGGTTTTATTTCTTTTAGTTGAAGTTAACTTTCTTTTCCAATTTCTCTTTAATTTGTAGTTGCTTTATGAATAGTCTGGAAAATACATGGAATGGGGTACATCTCTGTCTCATTTGCAGCTACGTCCTCCTTTCATGTCCTATTCTTGCAACTGCGGTGTGGTTACTGTACAAGTTACACATAATCTTCCTCTTGCTGTATTTTAACCTGGGCCACTTCACAATACCATAGAATGTATTGCAGTCTGCTTAGTCAAAAGCTCCTCACACTACTCAGAACCGTAACGAGAAGGTCTGACCCCACGTAGAAATCCCAAAACTACGCCGTTTTCCTCCATGACGTAGCTCTTTTCACGTATATTTAGCAAAGTTTATAAATTTGTAGGTAGGTTTAATATAAATAAAGTGCAACCTGGTTAGGTTTTACAACTGTAATGCAAGATTTTCAGGTGTCGCAATGATATTGGGGTGCCCTCCAAAATAATGACTGGGGAAACTTTTGACCACTAAAAGAGACAAGAATCACAGTAACTTTGATTTATAAGGATAAAATTTTTGATAAAACAAATCACAATTATGTAATAAGGTCTTGGAATATTTGACTTAGGGGTCGGGGGAAAACATGCTAATAAACACGCAGCTAAATTAATTGGAATCGTGGAGTGTCCAGTCTTTGTAGTGATGTCAGTTGAGAACAAGTAGTATTACAGAAGAGAATGCGCCTGATCTGTGGTCAGAGTTGCAAGAAGACTGTTCGTCTGCGTTAAAATACAAATCTTAAGAATGAAACTTGAAGTAACTCAATTACTATAAAGTGATTCAATGACTCTGCACTTCGTCTCGTGGTTGCGGCTTGATCTCATCATACTACTCCAGGTGGAGGTTGAAGTGGCTGCAGAATGGGTCACTGGCAGAACCAACTACTCTCGCCAGCCTCTAAGTTCAGATCGCTGGAAATTTTTCCAAGTCCGTGGGCTATCAGCTCAGGCGGCACGGCAGACCAGCACAGAAAACGGCTCTTAGCGTGGAAGTCTGGCGACGGACGCTCCAGAAGATTGTGTTGTAGATGAAGTGGTTTCTCGTGGAATCTTTACTACAAGAGAATTACGCTTAACTACGTTTTGTGTCTGTTACTAAATTCAGATTGGCCGGGTTCTGGATTATCCCATTCCCAGCCGGTAAAAATACTCCTCAGAAAACATTAGTTCCCTTCCCAACTGGTTAACTAATAATTTTCGTCCTACCATATTCTGCAGAAAGACGTCGCTTTTCTCTCTCTCTCTCTCTCTCTCTCTCTCTCTCTCCCTCTCTCTCTCTCTCTCTCTCTCTCTCTCTCTCTCTGTCTCTCACTGTGGCGAACGAGGTGGCGTAACCGCCGCGTTTCTGTCTCTACCCAGCAGTTTTTCTACGTTAGCTAATGTTGGTGGCTCTTACATTATGCCAATACATTCAGCGGTGCCTCACTTTTTTAAGTGTCTGGTGTCTGGTGCTTTCTCGAGAAACAATCTGCTTTTTACATATGAGCACAATCGTGTCATCTGCTTAAACGTGAAAGTTCTCACTCCATTCCCAACCTGTGAAATGTTTTCGCCAGTTGCTTTCGGCACAGAAAATCCTATCTGCGTTCAGAAAAAAGCTGGAAGTACTGCCTCCAAAAGCATGGCCTATGGCCGGTGGACTATTAACTCTCGCTTCCCCCTCAGCAGGTCTGCTATGAAATGGTTCTAAGAGTGGCGGCCGACTCTATTGCCCTGGCGATCCAAGCGCTTTTTCACCATTCAGAATGCTTTTACGAATCCTGCTCATTCTAATCGAGAGTAAAAGAAGAGTAATGCTGCAGTGGTCAAATACTGACAGTCACTACTACCGTCTATCATATTCCTCGGTTTCAATTAAATAATCCCTGAAATGTGCCTTTCATTATGAATTTGCTTATGTTAAGTGACTGTTTCTGGAAGAATGGTCGCCAAACGGAAGCGTTATTGCTCCCATAATATTATTAATCAGCACCAGAAGGCTTATTCTTAGTTTCTTTTTGGGGGTTCAGGGTGTGCGGAGGGAATGGTGGTGGGGCAAACATATGAGAACTAACTCGAGGAGCAAGCAAACTCCTTATCCCCTCCGCCTCTCTTAATTTACTTTCTCCATCATCTGCCAGTCCTCAACTGGCAAAAATCGGAATCCTTCTTTCAAATATCATATTTCGCTCACAGACCTCCAAGGTCCTACAACAGTGAAGCGAAGTAGCAGCGAGAGCTTCATTGTTAGACTGAGCTAGTTGTGTACGCAGCAGCCAGCTGTGTGAAACGGTCGCACAGTAGCCACACAATACTTGATAGCCACAGACTTATGTTCGCTAACAGTCGTTCCTTTTTTATGATACTTAGATGAAATTACTCTGTGACAACAGCGTGCATTTATAGTCACGGGCCGAGGGAAAGGCTGCTTCTCACAGGCGAAAGGTATGAAAAGGTGTTGGAGAAAACATGTACTTTAATTCTCGACGTATAGATGGTCATAAAGTATCAGATCATCGATATTTCTACAAAATCATATCTATATGACTCGGAAGCAGTTAAATTACCGATACATCGATTAATCTATATTTTATATTGAAAATCGGAAGCGATATTTTCATAGTCTGTTTTCTCTTGAATCATGAGCACTATAGTTCTTTCCAGCAGATTTCTTGCCCGTTCCAACTACTACCAATCTTTGCAGTCTGACAGTAAATGTTTTACAATGGGCTTGATTTTATTTCATTTACAGTACTACAAATGATCACAATATTTGCATATGAATGCATGATACCGCGTATTCATGAGAGCCTGTTAGTTCCGAGTGTCATTTCTAGCATTGCAAATGACAGGTACATGGAGCAAAATGCACCCATATGGTGACAGCACTGTATGAGAATGATGGAAATTATTATTCCCTGCTCCCATCTATGAGGCAGACTGTGCGCTTCTCTTACCCCCTGACTGCCTGGATCAAGAAAAGATAGATGCACTGTAAAAGTAACGTACTCACGGCACAAAAATCACACACATCGTTGGACTGGTAATTAATGGAAAATGGACTTTTTATCTGAAACGTTTAGACGTCATTTCACACCTGTTTTGTCAGAAATTGCTCAAAAATGCTTAATATACGAAGCCTCATCTGTTTCGTCTAAAAGAGTAGCTTCCTTAGAAAACTTGGTTGTGCTAGATAACAGAAGCAGACTGATAGAACAAAATTTTCTGTTAGTGTCTATCGGTGATTATTATTGGTTTCATTAAATAATTTTTTAATAAGTGATTTTATAAAACGATTTTATAGTACACTGTGTGTATTTTATTCGTTTATGTCAGATATAATGAAATATTTGTCAACTTTAAAACGTTGTTAATCATTTCTAGGGCTTAGATCATTTTTTTAAAATTCCTCTAAATGTTCAAAATATCGCCCGATATTTCGAACTATCGATATGTGTGTCTCAATAATATTGGTATAGGGTGTTTCAAAAATGACCGGTATATTTGAAACGGCAATACAAACTAAACGAGCAGCGATAGAAATAGACCGTTTGTTGCAATATGCTTGGGACAACAGTACATTTTCAGGTAGACAAACTTTCGAAATTACAGTAGTTACAATTATCAACAACAGATGGCGCTGCGGTCTGGGAAACTCTATAGTACGATATTTTCCACATATCCACCATGCGTAGCAATAACATGGCGTAGTCACTGAATGAAATTACCCGAAACCTTTGACAACGTGTCTGGCGGAATGGCTTCACATGCAGATGAGATGTACTGCTTCAGCTGTTCAATTTTTTCTGGATTCTGGCGGTACACCTGGTCTTTCAAGTGTCCCCACAGAAAGTAGTCACAGGGGTTCATATCTGGCAAATAGAAAGGCCAATCCACGCCGCCTCCTGTATGTTTCGGATAGCCCAAAGCAATCACACGATCATCGAAATATTCATTCAGGAAATTAAAGACGTCGGCCGTGCGATGTGGCCGGGCACCATCTTGCATAAACCACGAGGTGTTCGCAGTGTCGTCTAAGGCAGTTTGTACCGCCACAAATTCACGAAGAATGTCCAGATAGCGTGATGCAGTAATCGTTTGGGATCTGAAAAATGGGCCAATGATTCCTTTGGAAGAAATGGCGGCCCAGACCAGTACGTTTTGAGGATGCAGGGACGATGGGACTGCAACATGGAGCTTTTCAGTTCCCCATATGCGCCAGTCCTGTTTATTGACGAAGCCGTCCAGGTAAAAATAAGCTTCGTCAGTAAACCAAATGCTGCCCACATGCATATCGCCGTCACCAATCCTGTGCACTACATCCGAAAGTCTCTCGTGCAGCAATGGTAGCGGCGCTGAGGGGTTGCCGCATTTGAATTTTGGATGGATAGAGGTGCAAACTCTGGCGCATGAGACGATACGTGGACGTTGGCGTCATTTGGACCGCAGCTGCATCACGGCGAACGGAAATCACCTGCTGCACTAGCTGCGCGTTGCCCTCTGTGGTTGCCATACGCGGTCGCCCTACCTTTACAGCACGTTCATCCGTCACGTTCCCAGTCCGTTGAAATTTTTCAAACAGATCCTTTATTGTATCGCTTTTCGGTCCTTTGGTTACATTAAACCTCCGATGAAAACCTCGTCTTGTTGCAACAACTCTGTGTTCTAGGCGGTGGAATTCCAACACCAGAAAAATCCTCTGCTCTGAGGAATAAACCATGTTGTCCACAGCACACTTGCACGTTGTGAACAGCTCATGCTTACAGCAGAAAGACGACGTACAGAATGGCGCACCCACAGACTGCGTTGTCTTCTATACCTTTCACATCACTTGCAGACTTGCAGCGCCATCTGTTGTTGAAAATTGTAACTACTGTAATTTCGAAAGTTTGTCCGCCTGAAAATCTACTGTTGTCCCAATCATATTGCAACAAACGGTGTATTTCTATCGCTCTACGCTCTATCGCTGCTCGTTTAGTTTTTATTGCCGTTTCAAATATACCGGTCATTGTTGAAACACCCTATATATATATATATATATATATATATATATATATATATATATATATTCTCCAAGTTAATTTATAGAACGCCTTTCTTTCGTATTTTTCTCAGTCAGTCTTGCGTCACCTCTTCGCTTGAACCGTTTGCGGGGGCGTGCCTCACCAGTCTCTTGGGACAGCGCTGGGTGTACTTACAGAACTACCGATATAGGTACACATGCGACAGTATACGCTACCTATTACTTCCAAAACGCCTAGCATAAAAAAGAGACTCTTCCAGGGTTCATATCTTGGGTTCTTTTGGTAAATGGAAATGAGCATTTGTCATTAGTGGATTGGAGGCCCCTTGTGGGGCAGGTCCGGCCGCCTTGGTGCAGGTCTTATTACATTCGACGCCACAATGGGCGGCCTGCGCGCCGGATGGGGACGAAATGATGATGAAGACAGCATAACACCCAGTCCCTGAGCGGAGAACATTCCAGACCCAGCCGGGAATCGAACCCGCGCCCGTAGAACGGTAGTATGTCATATTGACCACTTTTTTCACTTTTTTAAATTTTTTGCGTTTTGTTCGTTGTGTTTGAACGTAGCGGACGTCACATGACATCCACTGAAGTTCGCTGTTATCCTTTCACTCAATTTTTTTTTAGTTACATGGAGCGGCCAGCTCTCTGACCGAACGCGCTGAACTACCGTGCCAGCGAACCACTCAGCTATCGGGGCGGACAGTTCTTTTGGCCACAGACAGGCAGTGTGAAGTGTTTTGGATAGCCCCTTGCTATGGAACATTTGTATATACAGCAGAAGGATCGTCATAGTGTCATAGTGTCACTACCTTAGAGTGCAGGATCAAATTACGACCGTTACACGCTTCCTCCTCCTGCTTAAGCAAATGGAGCAAATGAGTTGTTTCTTTTTTTTTTTTTTTTTTTTTTTTTTTTGATGTGGTGAACTTTTGGCCTTAATATCATTAAGAAGGCACCATTAGTTCGTGCGTGGTTCCTTACAAAGCCACCAAAAAATGTTAGATATAGGTTCCTCCTTTTATGAAGAACACTGTTTCTTCTTGTTACCCAAGCATCGACAGAGTTAGAACATGCAACAACATCATTCACACTGCATTTTGCGAAGTAAAAAGGCGTTCGGTAAAACCGAAGCTACGACAAAGTTCATTTAACACGTGTTTGCAGTGCCCTCAGAAGCGAAAGGATCAGTCACAACAAAATGTGAGTAATACGAAATATATACCCAAAATATTTTGCCACAACACAATCAGGTTATTAAAAAATCAAGGGATGTGTTAACTCGCTGATAAAATTTATATTTACATTGTTTAATTTGCAGATGATAAGGTATCAGTGCAGGACAGTATACTGATGGTCCTGTTAAACCATATAACGTAAAAGCTAAGAATACAAACGAACACAAACTGTTCACAGGCCTCATTTTGTTAGATCAATTACAACCTGAATTACGTTCACTATTTACAATTTTTCAAGAAATAAAAGGCACTGATGATGGCGTGGAGGTGCTAAAACATGTTTGGGTAATAAGAAAAAAACAGTGTTTTGCATAAAAGGCGGAACCTATATCCAGTAATTTGAACTGCGAACACGGAAAAAAATCAAGAGGTGCAAATAAAAATATGGATGTTTTCCTTCCTAGTATTTTTTCGTGCCAAAAGCGAACCGTGGATTACAAGGTGTCTATGCGTATGAAATGGCTGAGATTTCTGCTATATATTCCTAAGATCCCAACTTCTAAGAACAATGAAAATTTTCTTGACATCCGTTCCTGAGACACAGATGTGCAAAATTACCCTACTTGCACACGTTGCAAAGTGACGTAGCTCGGAGAAATATGCTGTTCAACATCTCCAGTACCATCATAAGTATTCTGGGAAACTTTTTTCGCACATAAAATCTAATGTGAGGTGTAAAATTAGTTTCGAGATATTTAAATTTCACATAAGCAAACTATCTAAATTTTACTGGCCCAGAAAGTTCGTTTCATATGAGTGACTTGTCCAGCTGAGTCATGGAAAAGAAATAAACCAGATGATCTTACCGAAGCACAAAAAAGGTGGATGTGATCCTGTTTATAAGAGTGACCGAAATGTGGCTCACCACCTGCCTCATTCTACTCTCCTCAGCACTTTTTAAAAAATTTCCAAATGTTATAGCATGCGAAATGCTGAGAGAGAAGAGGACAGTGGCAGTGGGAAAAAGACGAAAAGTAACAAATGCTAGAAGTTAGTAAACAGTTGTTCTGGTACAGAAAGAGCGAAGGAGACAGTGGCAGTGTGAGATATGTAGAGTTGCGTGTGACAGTGGATCATAGTTGACAAGGACAGAACGATGCTAGGGAAAAAGTAAAGGAGACAGTGCAAGTGGGAGAGAATAAAAACACAGAGTGGATGGAATCAGGTGATAGCCAGTGTTATTGAGAGACGGAATATACCGGGTGATCAAAAAGTCAATATAAATTAGAAAACTGAATAAATCACGGAATAATGTAGATAGAGAGATACAAATTGACACACATGCTTGGAATGACATGGGGCTTTATTAGAACCAAAAAAATACGAACATTCAAAAATGTCCGACATCTGATCAGAATAGCAATAATTAGCATAACAAAGTAAGACAAAGCAAATATGCTGTTCTTTACAGGAAATGCTCAATATGTCCACCATCATTCCTCAATAATAGCTGTAGTCGAGGAATAATGTTGTGAACAGCACTGTAAAGCGTATCAGGAGTTATGGTGAGGCATTGGCGTCGGATGTTGTCTTTCAGCATCCCTAGAGATGTCGATCGATCACGATACACTTCTGACTTCAGGTAACCCCAAAGCCTATATTCGCACTGACTGAGGTCTGTGGACCTGGGAGGCCAAGCATGACGAAAGTGGCTGCTGAGCACACGATCATCACCAAACGACGCGCGCAAGAGATCTTGCACGCATCTAGCTACACTTTTTTTCTAATAAAACCCCATCTCATTTAAAGAATGTGCGTCAATTTTTACCTCTCTGTCTACATTATTCCGTGGTTTATTAAGTTTTCAAATTTATACTGACTTTCCGGTCACCTGGTAGAACAATGACAACGCAGAAGAGAGAGACAGTTACAGTGAGAAGAGACAGCAGCAGAGGGAAAGAAAGGATGAGATAGTAGCTGAAGGATAATGTGGCTGTGAAAAGGGAGACTGTGACAGAGAGACACCAAGAGATAATGATAGTGAGTTTGGCTGAATGGATGAGTGATAATGGTAAATTGGTAGTGGATAAGTTTGAGCGACTTGCGGGAATGGACTAGTGAATGTGAGCGAGTTAGTCAGGGGCGCTTGTGGGAGAGACGGACGAGTTGCATGTGCAAATATGTTCACAATCCAAAGTTTTTGGGGAAATGGTTCAAGGTGCTGAGGAAGGTAGAATGAGATAGCTAGTAACACACTTTTTCAGTTAGTCTTCTAAACAGGAGCATTCGCCTTTATTGTGCTCCGATAGTTATTTAACGGCCTAACTATTGTGACATGTATATGTGTTAATTAGACAACTGTGTAGAAGTCCCAGTAACCTCTACAGGAAGCGCAAGAGAGTGTCCTGGCGGTGGTAGTCTGACGGCTGGTGCCCGCCTTCGTGCAGAGTGAGTCACCAGCGGACACTTGCGGGGCGCCGCCTAGCAGACAGCAGGACGACCGGACCACTGTCCTGGCAGCCCAGCGGCTACGTCCGGCGCATGCGCAAGTGAGCACGCGTGTCGATGGAGTCGTGTACAGGAAGCAGGGCGTCAACGCCAGTGTACAAAGCTTAACGATGTGTAGCTGCAGAGCAACGTGTCTCGATGAGACTTAGACCATACACGCAAGAACTGCTACAGCATAGTACAGAAGGTAATTGAAATAAATACTCACAGAGAAGAACAAAATAACAGTTTTATTCAAAGAAAATAACTGCACTGAAGTCAACAGGATTAACTCTGAAGCGCCAAAGGAACTGGTACAGGCATGAGTATTCAACTACAGAGATACGCAAACAGGCAGAATTCGGCGTTGTGGTCGGCAATGCCTGTATACACTATCTGAACAAAGGTATCTGGACACCTGGCTGAAAATGACTTACAAGTCCGAGACGCCCTCCATCGGTAATGCTGGAATTTAATATGTTGTTGGCCCACCCTTGGCCTTGATGACAGCTTCCACTCTGCAGGCATGTTCAATCAGGTGCTGGAATGTACCTTGGAGAATGGCAGGTCATTCTTCACGGAGTGTTGTCCTGAGGAGAGGTATCGGTGTTGGTCAGTGAGGCCTGGCACGAAGTCGACGTTCCAAAGCATCCCAACGGTGTCCCGTAGGATTCAGTTCAAGACTCAGTGCAGGCCAGTCCATTAAAGGGTTGTTATTGTCGTGTAACCACTCCGCTACAGGCCGTGCATTATGAACAGGTGCTCGATTGTACTGAAAGATGCAATCGCCGTACCCGAATTTCTCTACAACAATGGGAAGCAAGAATGTGCTTAAAACATCGATGTAGGCCTGCTCCGTGATAGTGCTAAGCAAAACAACAAGGGGTGCAAGCCCCCTCCATGAAAAACACGACCACGCCATAACATCACCGCCTCCGAATTTTACTGTTGGCACTACACACGCTGGCAGATGACGTTCACCGGCCATTCGACATACCCACATCCTGCCATCGGATCGACACATTGTGTATCTTTATTCGTCAGTCCACACAACGTTGGACACAATGGCAGGTTGTCATGATTTAAGTGAGTTTGAACGTGGTGTCATATACTCGGCGCAAGAGCGATGGGACACAGCATCTCCGAGGTAGCGATGAAGCCGGGATATTCCCGTACGACCATTTCACGAGTGTACCGTGAATATCAGGAACGCGGTAAAACGCCATATCTCCGACATCGCTGCGACCGGAAAAAGATTCTGCAAGAACGGGAGCAACGACAACTGAAGATAATCGCTCAGCTTGACAGAAGTGCAACCCTTCCGCAAATTGCTGCCTTCGTACTCTTACAGATTTATGGACAGCCATGCAGGATTCACGGTGTCAGTTCCCTCCACCACTTCTTCAGACATTAGTCGAGTCCACGTCACGTCGTGTTGCGGCACTTCAGCGTGTTAGCTGCGGCCCTACATGATATTAGGCAGGTGTATCAGTTTCTTTGGCTCTTCAGTGTACGAATATCCTCTTTGCATTGCAAAAGGCAGGACATGGTTCTTTATAGAGTGTGTGATCACCACGGACGGCAGTGCAATGTACTCCCATGCCAGCCACAAGACTGGGAAGGAGTTCCTGTGGTACGGCTCTCCACTCCACCACCAGCGCTGAAATGAATGAGAATATGGCACTGTTGGCCGGGCGACCCATTCGGGGAAGTTCATCCGCTAAGTACAAGTTTTATTGCAGTCGATATGGATGGTCGTTGGTGCATGTGGACATGACGCAATACGTCTTCCCAACGCATCGCACACGTGTTCGATTGTGTTTATGGGCGGGTGAGTCCATTCGGCGAATATCCTCTCGTTCAATCCAACTGTTCTCTTCCATGCGGTGGCGCATTTATTATCGATAAAAATGAATACACCGCTGAAAGGACACACATTGGGAAGGAGTACAGTGTCACAATGAAGCTGACCAGTGAGTGTATGGGCTGGTGGGTCATAAACAAATGGTCGACGCTTCGTTATGTCGTAATGAAGAGACGCTTAAATTGTCTGTGCGTGTTTTACACGTACCTTCGCCGTTTACAAGAGCCTGAAAACTGTTTTTGCGGTCAGCCAGAAAGCGATGCAGAACATACTTAGCGTAATTTCCAGACTGCAAGTCCTCATTACTCTTTGTGCTCAGTTGAATATAATGTTCCTACTTGCTGTTTACTTAGGGGTTTCATATACTATGACTGTAAATAAAAGTTTTGAGTTTTAACCGATTGATATATCCTGTAAAAGTTCACATGAACAAAATATAATAATTTTCCTAACAATAATAAATCCCTATCGGAAACAGCATTAATAACAGCTTAGAGGCAACTCTCTGGGACGTTCCAAGAAAATAGTCTATCACCGTGATTGCTAATCATAAAAAGTTAATTGCTCGCTTTAAAATTGGAAAATAATCTCACCACTCACCATACGGTTTTGTCATTACAGGCGGCACACAAACATTTACTTCCGTTAAATCTAAGCGATCTAGGACGGTGTACAGTCCTCTAGAGTATACTTCCCACTTCCACAGAAGTCACATTCAAGTCTTCCCTGCTACGTTATTTGAGGCACAACGCACGCAGGCGTTTGATGCGGACAGATCGATAACTCGGTGCGAAGTGTGTCTCTCCCCTGCCTCTCTGGCTGTATTTATACAGGAGCACAGCGGACCGGAAACGGAACATCTGCTGCCACCGGCACAAGTCACAGATAGCATTATCGAAATGGACCCTTTCTCGGACACACATTAATTAATAGCTCTGTCGTTTAACAGTTTACAATCTTCTTAATTTTTATGTAAATAGAGATAAGTTTACTTTAGTTACTGATAATGTTTTAGCTCGACTGCCTTTGACTGTGGCCTGAAGGAATTTTTGAAACGGAACCGACACTACAACACGGCCTCTCGACTGCCTCTTTGAAATTCCTTGTAAGTACTTTTATTTACAGCACAGTCTTGAAATTTGGTACAACTGTATTGTTGCATGAATGTAATCCAATGCTGTAACTAGAAGTTTCTATTAAAAATACAAACGATGGTTTATCTATAATGAGAAGGGACATTTTCGTTCCAAATTTGGTTCACGGTAAATAATTGGAAAATTAATAGGGGTATATTATTGGTGTCACACACTGTTTCTACACGAAACGGAGGCTACACACGAATTATCAGCTCTATGACTCAAACATTTAGCCTCATAATTCTTGACCAAAATGTTGCTCGAATCAGGTTGAGACTTGTAAAATTTAACTGTGATGTACACCTGCATATTCTGAACAGTTCTTAGATTTCTGCTTTCATCATTCAGCATCACTTCTTTTTTCCTTAAGATCGTATGTTTTGCTTAAATTACTCATTTGACCATTGTGAGACTTTGCGATTTAACATTAATATACTTATGCTTTCACCGATGAAATTTGGAAATTTTAGTTTTTAATTTCACTGTTAGATTATTTTGTAATCTTTTGTATGTTAAGCACATGGGCGTTATGTTGACATGGCACTGGTATTGGTGAACTGGGGTAAGGGCCGGAACACTTGCTCGCCTCCGTACCTCGTTCAATGATACAGCGCTTGGTTCACCTCATCATCTCCTATATACTTTTCTAAAAATTATTTTGAACGAAATTAAGTATTATAAAGTGATGTTACTACAGCTGACTTCTCCTATATGAAATTAATTGTAGCTAAATTTTCCTTAATGCCACACCTTCAAAATCAACCGTACATATTATGATTTGACAAATCATCTACAAAAAATAACATAGGAACATGAAATAAATTTTTCGCATTATTACAAAGTTAATTTTCTGATTTCGAGTTTTCAGACTTAACCCGAACGAGAAACACACACAAAAACATTTCGCTCTTTAACAGCTTTTCAGTACTCACTCATTTAACCACAACCATAAGCACTGTGGTGTACGTCCTTAACAACCACTTTCACTAAAACATTTAAGGTAAATGGTGGCAAGTCACTGTGGTTGCTGGCCTTTTCGACACTGTATCATATCTACGCATAGGAGCCTAGTTGTTTTTGCGCCCTAAAACAAAACAAAAAAAATATTGCAAAAATGGGAAAGGGAGGAGTCACTGTTGATGGTGTCCAACTTACTTCCTCCTCTGCATGGCTTGTAGGTTGCCCTTTAAGAAGCCTAGATACCCCTGAGAAACAGATAACACAGCCTAAGCTTCTGTTCTCAACTTACGTCTGAGATAGAACAAAACACATTCTATACTCTATTTTCCTTCTATAATTTAAGTAATAAATTGAGGAATTATCAGAAATAATTTTTGTTTAAAAATTTATTATTTAGAAAACTATTATTAACTTTTTCAAAATGATTATTGTCAATAAGAACCTTAAGCTCGCTTTTACTAGTTACTTCATTATTAAGCTTGAATGACAAATCTGAAATTTTATTTATTTTTATGAACCATAGCTATTATGACCTGAAAGTCAACATAGGTTTTTAAAATAGTCACATTTTGGTCTAGTTTGCAATTTACTTCATTGCCTTAGATGTTCCTTTACTTAGAAAATCGAGTAAACTTTGTAATCTCTGTCTTTATATATCTCAAGTGTGGTATGTATTAGTATGCTAAATAAGGTATTTGTTCGACAGCAGTTACTTTACTTTTTTACAGACATAGTTAAAAAGCTTGTGTATTATAACATACCAAAACCCTGAAATCTACATTGCTTCGCAAATTCGTATTGTTATGTAATGTTATCTGTCTGCATCAATATTTATCTGTTAATTGATCATCTGCCGTTGCCAAGATTACGTGCCTCTCAACCCATTTCACAAGACATGAGGGAATAACATAGCAATTTTCACCACTTTACCTTATATGTCAGCCTACTGACCTCATTACTCGTCTTTTTACCGATTGTCACTTAACCATATATTTCAATTTCCTACATATTTCGACACTTCTTTCTCCTTTTTATCTTCGTCAACCTACCGCCTCATTTCCTCATACTTTTTGGTATGATCCTCACATGACTTTAACACACTTCCTTAAGTTAATATCAAGCCGCTTTGACTTGTCTGTATTCGCACCGCATTATTACTCTCTTTTACTCACAGCAGCCTTACTTCCAACATGAAAATTAGTAATTTATGCAGGGTGTATTCATTCAGATTTTAGGAATTTTCAGCTACAGTTACTTCTCTTAACGCAAAGCATTTGAATTTTGTTGTTACTAATCCTTTTTGCGGATTTTATTTATATTTGTGTACTTCATCCATTATTTTCCTATTACTCATTGTTATAATGACATTTAGAATTTACTGTTTCAAAATATATCTCCGATTCTAAGTCATCATTTGGGTATAGTCATTTACGGAGTCAATCTTGCTTACTAGGAAGATATTACAACTCAATAGGAAATGTACAACATGAAGGCATATATTCCTTACTGTCTACAGATTGAACAGCAGAAGAGAATGAAACTTGAGAGGGAAATAATGTTTCATCCAACTGGGACAGCACAATATGCCAAACTGTGTATCTGCCCAAGAGTGGCGGACTCATTACAGAACCTAATTACTGTCAATTTTGAAAGGCTTTAGATCTAAAATATTTCATAGAGCTAGTTCTCTCTTTCTTTTCAGATATTCCAATCGGTATGCATTTGCATGAGGTTCTCCTATTGTCCTGAATGGCCCTTGATAAACATGCATAAACTTCTTTATTTCCACTGAAATTTTCTTAGATTCTTCTTTTCTTTTGAGTGATGCTAGTTCACTAGTGTTAAAAGTAGATGGGGCTGATTTTTGCGTCAAGCAGTCTTTTTGTGTCCAAGTCTCTTACATTCAAAAGGCGTTCATACCGTTTACCTTCGTTACCTAAGATCACATTGTGATGAGTGGTCAATACGTCCCTTAATTCTGCCCTTTGTTTGATCCACTGACTGTACGTTAGCCCCTGTTTCTTGCAGGATGTGGTTCTCTTCCACATTAGCATGTTGCACTTTCTTACCGAATTCAGCATCTTTCTGCAAATATCCTTTATTCCTCCTTACTCTAACAGGCAGTTACCATGCCTTATTACTACTGCCTCTCTGTTTATCAGGAATTTGATCTACTGTTCGTTATTTGTACCAGCTGATATCAAAGCTTCATGCTGTACTGGTCTAGAAACTTTTCCAGTGTCGCCTATTACTCTTAAACCACTTACTTTCATGGCACTTAAGTCATTCTGATTAGGAAGAGAAGCAAGAGTGCTTGTGGCAAACCACTTGCTTCACTGCCGCTATCAAGAAGGCAACAAACTGTTACTCCTGAGATGTTAGCTTTTATAATAGCATGAGTTATTCTAGTGTGAAGAATTCCTCAAATCTTTTTCAGTCTATCTCTTGCTAAAGTAATGTTGTTCAGTTGCAAGTACATTTACACTTAGATTCATGAGCTCATGAACCTCTATATCGGCAGCTACCTTCTCCTATCTGTTCACTAGTTTAAGTCAGATTGAAATTTTCACCGTGCAGCGGAGTGTGTGCTGACATGAAACTTCCTGGCAGATTAAAACTGTGTGCCGGACCGAGACTCGAACTCGGGAACTTTGCTTTTCGCGGGCAAGTGCTCTACCGTCGGAGCTACCCAAGCACGACTCACAGCCCGTCCTCACAGCACGCAGGAGGGCTTCTGTAAAGTCTGGAAGGTAGGAGACGAGGTACTGGCAGAAATAAAGCTGTGAGGACGGGGCGTGAGTCGTGCTGGGATAGTTCAAATGGTAGAGCACTTGCCCGCGAAAGGCAAAGTTACCGGCTTCGAGTCTCGATCCGGCACACAGTTTTAAGCTGCCAGGAAGTTAAGTCAGATTGCTTGAGGACTTACTCTACTTTCGTTTGATGCGCATCAGCTACACTAATCTCAACCTCTGAGAAACTACGACCCTGGGCAACATTGGTATCTATAATACTATTGTCTGCTTTTAGAGTTTGTGGCAATACAATACAGCTAATAGGCTCCCTAAACTAATTATTATTGCTACCCCCCTTTGTCTAATAACTCCTCCTCCTCAAAATCTTGCAAAACTGACTCTACTTCCTCCACCGAAACCTTATCCTTCAGCTTCTTCTTCATCTGATTCAAACCAGTTAATTTATCCTTCTCTATTACCTGTAGTCTTTTCTTTTTCTTTCTTGTCCCATTTTTGTAATGAATTGAAAATGCCGTCAACTATGTCATTACTGGTACTGCCTGTTCCTGATTCAACATCCATGTTATCGGTCTGTGTGTGCTAAGTGACTACGGTCTGTGTTTTTGTTACCCGCTGTGTTACAGCTTTTGCTGGTGAGCACCAGTTTCCCCATACGCAGAACATAGTTTCCTACCTCCGGCCTGTTGTGCTGATTCGATTCAGAATCAGATCAGATATAATTCTGCTCTCTGTCTGGTCTCAACCGCACATTATTTATGTTTCTGCCTTCGTCATAATAATTATTGCTAAAGGGCGGTGGCTGTCTGCTTCATCTTCCTCTACCACGGTCTTGACAATGGTAATTATATAGTGTACTCTGAACTTCTATAGTTCTAACATTCACGCTCCCTATGGCATTATGTCGGTTGTTTATAAGACTCTTAGAGAACCTATTTTATTCTGCATCTGCTCCTCAACAGCAGCTAAGGTTTTCACTCGCTCCAGATGCTCAATGAACCTCTCCACGTTATCTCTAGGTGCAGAAGTGGTTCTTTTCTTCCAATACGAAGGCAACTTACCTTCTAGTGTGGTGCTCATCATTTCTGGGCTCAAATGGCTCTGAGCACTATGGGACGTAACAGCTTAGGTCATCAGTCCCCTAGAACTTAAAACCACTTCAAGCTAACTAACCTACGGACATCACACACATCCATGCCCGAGGCAGGATTCGAGCCTGCGACCGTAGCGGTCGCGCGGTTCCAGACTGAAGCGCCTAGAACCGCTCGGACACTAGGGCCGGCATCATTTCCGGTTTCATCTTTTCTGTCACATGTGACAACCGTGAAACCCACTTTCGAGAGAACTCTTTAACTGACTCAACACCCAGAGTAAACATTTCACCACTCCAATATTCTCTCAAAACATTGTTTTGTTTGATGTGTGACCAGTACTCATTAAAGAATGCAGTCATAAATTCAGAAAGAGTTTTTCATTTAATCATTACGCCAGCTGACCGTCACAAAGCGCCTCCTAACAAATGACTTCTTATGAAAGAAATTTTGTCACGTTCTGATCATGTATTTGATAAAACCTCTTCAGAATCATTCCAGTACTCTAATAGGTGATTTTTTTTGTCTGGATAAAAACATAAAAGTTGAAGAAATCCGACAAAATCTGCGTCAACTGAAGTATGATCCTGTACAGTTCTATTACGAGACCTATGAGAGGTCACTCTGTTTCTACATTAACAATACTGTACTTAGCTTTTATATTTGTAGTTCTACTGCCTCTACTTTATCAACCTCGTCACATATTTTCGCAGTCAATTTGAAATTCCTTAAATCCTTCTGACAGTCATTTACTTGATTTAGTTATTTCCTCAAAACGATTAGAACAAAGTTTGTATTCATTATCTATTGTTTCTGACAACCTCCCTGCCATAGGATCATCTGTGTGTCTGTGAACTTCACCAATTCCGGTTTTGAAGAAAATTATGCAGTTTAGTTAGCTGTTGCCCTACTTTGACTTGCAGATCATGCTGGTTAAAATCAGTTTTATAATTTAAGCTACTCAGTTTTGAGTTCATTTCATCCTTTAGTTCTTTATTACAAGATTCAATCTTATTGTTCAGTTCTTTATGATGCGAGTCAAGTTTAGAAAACACTAATTGCATCCAGTCTGGTGCCACCACCTTGCCAAGTGGCGTTTCAACAAATTTTAAAGCATTTAGTAGCATTCCCCAACTTCACTGAATTTCAGAAGTATTGAACTGTTTCGTTATCTGATAGCTCTGTTAATTTTACTTTTTATTTTACGATTTCAATTTGAATTACACTAACATCAGAAATTGGTTCTAACTTCAAAGGGACATTGTATTTTACCTTCGATTTTACTTTTGACAAATTGCGTTTAGACTTTGCATTTATTACTTTAACAGAGCCATCTTCGTTAATTTCAATTTGTAATTATGAGGATCATCAGATACTGGTTCCATCTAAACTTTCACTTCATCTGTATTAGCAGATTCAATTTTTAATAGACTTTTATAAGAAATTATAAAATGCCTTAAATATTCTTGACTTAACATAACTGTTTGACCTCTATGAGCAATGGCAATGCGGTGTACTAGCAAACGTGATGCGATGCGATGCGATGCAATATAATACAGGCAGGAGCAGCAGCGATGGCGGTAAGGATGGCGGTGCGTACCGCCTTCTGCAGTAGCTCCAGGGGAGGGCTGGGCACAGGTGAGAGTGTGCAGCAGCTTACAGGTAACAATGCATCTCCACACAGCTCCGTGACGATGCTCCATCTTCTCCTGACCTTAGCGCCAGTGCTGGCCACGGAGTAGTGTTGTCTTCGTGCCTTCTTCCACCAAGTTCACTGTTACTGTGGCTGAAATTCACAATTTAGTTTCCAAGCTCGCGAGCAAATCTTAACACTGTTACCGCACTAGTTTTGACATATTTCATTTTGGTATGCAATTAATGCCACCGAGTTCTCTGTTGTGTACCGAGAACTTTCACAGTCCAATATATGGGGAGCGGCGGGTAATAATCGGATGGTCGACACTTCGTTATGTCGTTACGAAAAGACTCTCATATTGTCTGTACGTGTTTTACATCTACCTTCGCCTTTTATAAGAGCATGAAACTATTAACTTGGTCAGCCAGAGAGCGATGGAGAACATACTGACCGTAATTCCCAGTCGGCGAATCCTCATTACTCTATGAGCTCAATGAAACACAATGTTCCTACTTGCTGTTTACTCAGCGGGATCAGGAATCATGACTATGAATAAACGTTTTGAGTTTTAACTGGTTGTATGTTCTGTAAAAGATCACACACACAAAATATAATAATATCCCTGATAATAACAATAATATACCTATCGGAAATAGCACTATTAACGGTTATATTTAGAGGCGACCTCTATGGGAAGCTCCAAGTAAAATAGTCTATAGTCTATCGCCCTAACTTGTAATCGGCAAAAGTTAATTGCTCGCCATAAAAGTGGAAAGCAATCTCGCCACGCGGTTTTGTCGTTATTACAGGTAGCACATAAACAGTTACTTCCGTGAAATCTAAGCGATTTAGGACGGTGTACAGTCTCTCGAGGTCTCTTTCTACTTCTACAGATGACACATTCAAGTGTTCCCAACTCCGACGTCATCCGAGGTACGACGATTTTGACTGACGCGGACAGACCGATATCTCGGCGCGAAGTGTCTCCCCAATACATCCCTGGCTGCATTCATACGAGGGTTGTCCAGAAAGTAAGTTACGATCGGTCACTAAATGGAAACCACAGTGAAAAGCAGAAACATTTTATTTGCAAGAGTTAGCTATACTTTCCAGATACTTCTCTACATAGCCACCACTCCAACACCTTAGTCATAGAAGGCAGCCGCCTGTGCTTTCCGATAATTCTCTTCGCTGGTCTATAGGGCGTAGTCTGCGCCCAAGTATTTGTTGTCTTCGTATCCAGCGTTTCGTGTGTACAGAGATGATACTCAGGACAAGCCAATTACGGCTGTGATGTGGGTGATCGAAGACTTCCCATCGAAAAGGCTGCAGGAGCGGCTTCATTGCCCCTGCAGAGCGCGGCTGTGAATTGCCATGAAGAAGGAAGTGCATGGCAGTTGTGTTAGGTGGGCTGCATTCAGTAAGGCGAAGCTTCTCAGTGGGCCCTCCTACTTTGCGGGAGACATCGTTGTTCTAGACACCTTTACTCGCTCACAATGCGCTCACAACAGAAAAGTGCGTCTTGATGCGATCGGCGGTCATACTAGAGACACTACCCAACGCATCTGTGCAAAGCTTCATCGGGTTTTCACTGTGGTGTCCATTTCGCGACCGATCGGTACTTTCTGGACAATCCTCGTATATGGGCGCAGCGGATCGCCAAACTGAACATCTGCTATCAACCACTCTAGGCAGAGGTAGCAGTATGTAAATGGTCTCTTTCTCAGACACAAATTAATTAAAATCTGTGTCACATAACAATATAACAATTTAAAATAATCCTAATTTTTATATAAATAGAGTTAAGTTTGCTTTAGTTACTGAAAATGTTTTAGCTCGACTGCATTTAAATGTAGCCACACAGAATTTTTAGAACGGAACTGACAGTACAACATGGCCTCTGAACTACCTCTTTAAGATTCCTTGTAACCACTTTTATTCACAATACAGTCTTGAAAACTGTGCTCCCTGCCGCCGTTGGATAAGCAGCTGCAGCAGCAAATCGTATAACCCTAGCTTACTTATTTGTTAGATAGTTTAATTAATTTCTTTGCGTGTTTTTGGGTACTTGCATTGTTTAATTCATATATTTCGGGCGTATTATAGTATTTGAGGGTTGTAGCATCGCGCCTTAGTGCCTGAATAGTGTAAATTCGCGTAGTCGTCCGTCTTCTGTTTTTGTTTTGAACAGCCAGTGTCGGTTGGTCACAGCCATTGTGCTCCCTGCCGCCGTTGGATAAGCATCTGCAGCAGCAAATCGTATAACCCTAGCTTACTTATTTGTTAGATACTTTAATTAATTTCTTTGCGTGTTTTTGGGTACTTGCATTGTTTAATTCATATATTTCGGGCGTATTATAGTATTTGACAGTTGTTACATCGCGCTTTAGTGTTTACTTGGTAGATTCTTATTTAAATTGCATGTGAGTTTCGTATAGGAGGTGCAATTTCGAGTTTTAGTTACCGTAATCGTAAATTCAACATATTGTAGCGCAGTCGTTAGGCATTTGTACAGGTTAGTTGATACATTCTTTGCGTGTTTCGCTTGCGTTATCTAGGCACGGACTCGTGTTGCAGTAACTGTTGTTCAACATCGATTAGAATGGACAGGGACTGCGATTGCTGTGTTCGGATGAGGGCTGACTTGGCATCCCTTCGCTCACAGCTGCAATCGGCGCAGACTTCGGTCGCGCAGCTTGAGGCTGTTGCCAAAGGGCACCACTATGGGGAGCCGGATTTGGGTATCACGGGGATGTCAACCTCGTCCCGTCTGTCCTCAGATCGGTCTGCCGCTGTGGTTGCCCCGGTTGCTGCCCGCAGTGGGGCTGAGCCCTCGCCTGTGGTTGATTGGGAGGTCGTTCCAAGGCGTGGCAGGCAGCGAAAGGCGTCCCCGGAGGCTGATCAGAAAGCCTCCCCGGTGCGTCTGACAAACCGGTTTCAGGCACTGTCTCTGGCTGAGCCAGATGCACCTGCCTGCCCTGTTTCAGAGGATCGTTCTGAGCCTTCAAGGTCCGGGCAATCGCAGAGGGTGGGCTTACTGGTAGTTGGGAGCTCCAATGTTAGGCGCGTAATGGGACCCCTTAGGGATACGGCGGCTAAGGAGGGGAAGAAATCCAGTGTGCACTCCGTGTGCATTCCGGGAGGAGTCATTCCTGATGTGGAAAGGGTCCTTCCGGATGCCATGAAGAGCACAGGGTGCAGCCAGCTGCAGGTGGTGGCACATGTCGGCACTAATGACGTGTGTCGATTTGGATCTGAGGAAATTCTCTCTGGATTCCAGCGGCTATCTGATTTGGTGAAGGCTGCCGGTCTTGCTTACGAGATGAAGGCAGAGCTCACCATCTGCAGCATCGTTGACAGAACCGACTGCGGACCTTTTGTGCAGAGCCGGGTGGAGGGTCTGAATCAGAGGCTCAGACGGTTTTGCGACCGTATTGGCTGCAGATTCCTTGACTTGCGCCATAGGGTGGTGGGGTTTCGGGTTCCGCTGAATAGGTCAGGAGTTCACTACACTCAGCTGGCGGCTACACGGGTAGCGGAGGCTGTGTGGCGTAGACTGGGCGGTTTTTTAGGTTAGAAGGCCTCGGGAAAGTACGGGGTGGGCTGCAATGTCAAAGGGTGCACGGCAATTACAGGACGTGCTTGGATCAAGGAACAGTCGGAATTATAGTTGTAAATTGTTGTAGTTGCGCTGGAAAAGTCCCTGAGCACAGAAGCTGATATCGATATAGGTACAGAAAGCTGGCTAAAGCCTGAAATAAGTTCTGCAGAAATTTTTACGAAGTCTCAGACGGTGTTCAGGAAAGATAGATTAGGCAGAATTGGTGGTGGAGTGTTTGTGTCTGTCAGTAGTGGTTTATCTTGTAGTGAAGTCGAAGTAGATACTCCGTGCGAATTGGTATGCGTGGAGGCTATACTTAACAGCCGAATTAAGTTAATAATTGGCTCCTTCTACCGACCCCCAGACTCCGATGATACAGTTGCGGAACAGTTCAGAGAAAATTTGAGTCTCGTAACAAATAAATACCCCACTCATACGGTTATAGTTGGTGGGGACTTCAATCTACCCTCGGTATGTTGGCAAAAATACTTGTTCAAAACCGGTGGTAGGCAGAAAACGTCTTCCGAAATTGTCCTAAATGCTTTCTCCGAAAATTATTTCGAGCAGTTAGTCCACGAACCCACGCGAATTGTAAATGGTTGCGAAAACACACTTGACCTCTTAGCCACAAACAATCCAGAGCTGATAGAGAGCATCATGACTGATACAGGGATTAGTGATCACAAGGTCGTTGTAGCTAAGCTCAATACCATTTCTTCTAAATCCATCAGAAACAAACGCAAGATAATTTTATTTAAAAAAGCGGATAATGTGTCACTAGAAGCCTTCCTAAAAGACAATTTCCATTCCTTCCGAACTGACTATGCGAATGTAGACAAGATGTGGCTCAAATGCAAAGATATAGTAGCAACAGCAATTGAGATATTCATACCTCATAAATTGGTAAGAGATGGAACGGATCCCTCGTGGTACACAAAAAAGGTCCGAACGCTGTTGCAGAGGCAACGGAAAAAGCATGCGAAGTTCAGAAGAACGCGAAATCCCGAAGATGGGCTAAAATTTACAGACGCGCGAAATTTAGCACGTACTTCGATGCGAGATGCCTTTAAAAGGTTCCACAACGAAACATTGTCTCGAAATTTGGTAGAAAATCCGAAGAAATTCTGGTCGTATGTAAAGTACACAAGCGGCAAGACGCAGTCAATACATTCGCTGCGCAGTGCCGATGGTACTGTTATCGACGACTGTGCCGCTAAAGCGGACTTATTGAACGCAGTTTTCCGAAATTCCTTCACCAGGGAAGACGAATGGAATATTCCAGAATTTGAAACACGAACATCTGCTAGCATGAGTTTCTTAGAAGTAGATACCTTAGGGGTTGCGAAGCAACTCAAATCGCTTGATACGGGCAAGTCTTCAGGTCCAGATTGTATACCGATTAGGTTCCTTTCAGATTACGCTGATACTATAGCTCCCTGCTTAGCACTCATATACAACCGCTCGCTCACCGATAGATCTGTACCTACAGATTGGAAAATTGCGCAGGTCGCACCAGTGTTCAAGAAGGGTAGTAGGAGTAATTCATTTAACTACAGACCTATATCATTGATGTCGGTTTGCAGTAGGGTTTTGGAGCATATACTGTATTCAAACATTATGAATCACCTCGAAGGGAACGATCTATTGACACGTAATCAGCATGGCTTCAGAAAACATCGCTCTTGTGCAACGCAGCTAGCTCTTTATTCGCACGAAGTAATGGCCGCTATCGACAGGGGATCTCAAGTTGATTCCGTATTTCTAGATTTCCGGAAAGCTTTTGACACCGTTCCTCACAAGCGACTTCTAATCAAGCTGCGGGGCTATGGTATATCGTCTCAGTTGTGCGACTGGATTCGTGATTTCCTTTCAGGAAGGTCGCAGTTCGTAGTAATAGACGGCAAATCACGTTATAGGGGAGAGAGTGTGGCAGATATGTTACACGAGTTGGGATGGAAGTCATTACAGCATAGACGTTTCTCGTCGCGGCGACACCTTTTTACGAAATTTCAGTCACCAACTTTCTCTTCCGAATGCGAAAATATTTTGTTGAGCCCAACCTACATAGGTAGGAATGATCATCAAAATAAAATAAGAGAAATCAGAGCTCGAACAGAAAGGTTTAGGTGTTCGTTTTTCCCGCTCGCTGTTCGGGAGTGGAATAGTAGAGAGAGAGTATGATTGTGGTTCGATGAACCCTCTGCCAAGCACTTAAATGTGAATTGCAGAGTAGTCATGTAGATGTACAGCTGTATTATTACATGAATGTACTAATCAAGTGCTATAATTAAAACCTTCTATTACAAATACAAAAGGCATTTAATCTATCATGAAAATGGACATTTTCGTTCCAAACCTAGTTTATCGTAAATAACTGGAAAAACTAATAGAGTTATGTTATTGGTGTCACACACTGAATGTTCTCACATGAAACTAAGGCTACACACGAATTTTCAGCTTTCTGAGTCTAATGGTTTGCCTCTTCATTTAATTTTGTAAAAACGCCGGTTTTAATCAAAATATTGCTCTGATCAGGCTGAGACTTGTAACCTATAATTGTTGCGTGCATTTGCACATTGTGAACAAGTTTCATCATTCAGCGTGACTTTTTTTCCCTTAAGATCGTGTATTTTGGAAAACTTATTTTAATTTTTAGTTTCACTCATATTATGATGGAATCTTTTGCATGTTAAGCACAAGCGCTTTATGAAGACGTGGCACTGGCAGTAGACAACCTAGGTAAGCCCTGGCTCACATGCTCTCCTCTGTACCTCTTACAACGGTACAGCGCTTGTTTCGCCTCCAGTGTATCATGTTCAAAGATCTGGAGATCAGTACCCCACTGCACAACACCTGGGCCACCAAAACGCTCATTTTCGACAGTGTTCCTGGGTGATAGACGTTTTCCCACTCTTGCCATGTGAAGGCACGTCCGGAATGTCTACTCAGATTGAATCTCCTCTCATCTGAGAAGAAAATACGACAGCACTCCTCGTTATACCAGTCCCTATCCTCTTGACACCATCGCAAACGGTGTCGCCGATGTTCGGGTGTCAACGGAACACAACTGTCGTCGGGCAAAGATACTACCCTTCCATGCAGTCTCCGTCCACTGTGAGGTGTGAGATTGCGTGCCTTGAAATCCTGTTAAATATGGTTCCATTTGCACATGCTGTTTGACCAGAGTCCATTCACAATTTTATGGCTGTCCGTTGCAGTGTCAGAGTGGTCCTTCTCCAGACGGAAGTCGCATTCAGCTGAATCACATAAAATGCACTTACTGAATCTCGTTGTGCCGACGGAAACATCATGTGAAAATAAGCACATTTTTAACTGTTTTGGTGCCAGGTAGGAAAGATACATTGAATATCAAGAATAATTTATTTGTTTTGCGTATCTGGTGCTCTGCAGCAGGGATATTGATGAAGGTTATTTCTGTTCTGTGATTCATAAATAAAAAAAAGAAAAAATTGAATACAAAATGCTATTATCTACAGCAAGTTAACACAGTTGCGAGAACAGTATTCAGTGGTCATCATATGTTAATAATACTAACACTGATCAGCCATAACATTATGAGCACTGCTCACAGAGACGTTGGATTCCGCCTGGTGGCGTTGTGGCCACTTGACACGGTAACAGATGTGTGTGAGAGGAGCAAACACGGACCGGGGATCATCCTAGTGAAGATAGGGGCTGCAAATGGGGAAATACATTGAGATGAATGACTCGGAAAAGGTCAGATTATTATTACTTGGAGCGTGTTGTGAGCATCTACGGAAAGAGGTAGAAGAACAGTGGAACTACTATTAGGCCTAAATGATTAGACTTCCACGACTCTTCACAGAACGTGGTGTTAGGAAGCCTCTGTGCTCTGTAAAGTGGGATACATGGTGATTTCTGGCATCTCTGACGGACGAGCACAAAGCTGGTGCACACAGGAGTGTTTCAGACCACCTTGTTCATCGTACATTGTTGAACATGGAGATCTGCAATTGACCACCCTACATGTTCACATGCTGACCCAACGACATCGTCAATTACGATTGCAGTTAACACTGGACCATCGGGATTTGACTATCGATCAATGGAGACATGTCGGCTCTTCGGATGAATCATACTTATGCTACAATAGATCGATGGTCGCCTCCAAAAACCCCCTAATCGAGGTGAACGATGGCTCGAAACGTGCAGCGCGAAACGGACGCATGCTGTTGAGAGCAGTGTTATGCTATGGCAGACATTCTCTTGAGCTTGTATGGGACTTGCGGTAGTATTGAAGACAGCAGGTCAGCTGCGGACCACCTGCATCCTTTCATGTTTGATGTCTTCCTTGCTATAGTGGCTTAAGGAGAATTATATTGACTTCAAGTTGATGTCTCAGCGACCAATTTGCCTGATGTAAATCCCATGGAACCCATCTAGGTCGAAATATATATATGTTCAAATATGTGTGAATTTCTAAGGAACCAAACTGCATAGGTCATAGGTCCCTAAACTTGCACACTACTTAAACTAACTTATGCTAAGAACAACACACACACACACACACACACACACACACACACACACACACACACACACATGCCCGAGGGAGGACTCGAACCTCCGGCAGAAGGTACCGCGCAGTCAGTGACATGGCGCCTCTAACCGAGCGGCCACTCCGCCCGGCCCCATCTAGGTCGCTATTGGGCGCAGTCACCTCATGGGTCGATCAGTGATTCTTTATTCATGCGAATTACATGACCTATGCATAGACATTTAATGCCACATACCTCCATAAACCTGCCAATAAACTGTCGGATCCGTGATATGCAGAACCAGTGACATATTTTGTTACAAAGACGAAAAAACAAGCTGTTAAACAGGTGGTCATAATGTCTTGGCTCGTCAGTGTACATCGCAGGATCAATGTATCACGGAAAAGTGTAAAGTCCACAAGGAAACAAGTCAACTAGAAAGAACAGTAGAAGTTTCAGAAGTGCAGCGTCTAGCCCAAGATAGCATCAGTGACAACAGGTAATAAGATGAACAAGTTAAGAGCGTTCCACACTGCACAGGCTATGGTAGTACAGACATTCTGGGGAAACGTTTCAGAGTGTCCCCTGTCCCCGAGCACTGCTGAGATACTGCTATGACATTACAGCAGGGCAAGATTGGAAGAGTGCACCGGAGCGAAGCAATGTTGTAAACACAGTCCAGCGGCACTGATGCTGAGAAGACGGTGACATATGTGACATTTACGGCTTGAGGAACCGCAATATTCCACCTCAAGCTTTACTTCATAGTTTAGTTCAGATTGCTTCAGCCGATATATGACGTAAGAAGTGAAGTGTGATGTAGACAACAGATCGTAGAGTGGATACCAAAACCGAGATAAATTGTACCAATTTATTAATCCGACAAACTGATTTTCTTTCACAATGGAAGATGTAGGGAGCATCATTCCGCCAGCGCACCAAATCTTTAATTTTAGTTTATTAAGGTTTGTAGAATGTAACTCAAGTTTAATTGCCTCTCAGTACCAACCTACCATCCAGTAATTTCAGATTTCATTTTAAAAACCACTTTTAATAACATTAGAATAATGATATGCAGACGAAGCACTTCGTACCTTTTGGCTCCAGCCAACAACGCACACCAAGGGAAGAGATTCGTGCTGACCAAGTCGCTCGGTAAGGAGGGGGCACACGGCACAGATCGGTCTAGATGCCACATGATTAAAATCTGCGTTGCGCTCCATATGCAGGGTGTGTTAGGAGGAAAGGTACATGCTTTGATGACTGATTCTGAACAAAGAACGCTGTATGAGCATACATCCCGTACTCAATAGTTCCCAAGAAGGCTAATTTAAACAGTGGGGTTTTATTGATTTACACGAATTGGCCAACTAAGGACCGCTTTATAAATTCTATTTCATGTTCACTTTTCTCTTCCCTTGGGCCGCTCTTCTGCCTGCTGCCGCTTTTGCCAGATGTTCAGCTGTTAGTTTCTTGTTGGTCTTTGGTTTTGGAGTCTCCTGATAAACCTCGGATTCAGTCGTTGCCTTTCTGTACTCGTCCCTATTCATTGCGTCCATTTTTGTAAACCCAAGTTCACCGAGGTCTTTCTTTATTCCTTGCAACAAAGAGTTTGGTATTTTCCTCTGTTGAATTTTATTTAAGCTCTTCTTCGTTAATCTGCCATCATTCATTCTCACCAGATGGTCGAAGAACAACAGCCTTCTCTTTCTCTTTCCCGTTGTCAATGGTTTAATAAATTGGTAGATCTTCTCATTGTTCATCTTTAACCGTTTTTCACTAATTTTTTTGTGTCCACCGAGAATCTTCCTCAGAATTACTCTTTCCTTCTTCTCGAGCTCATATATTCGTCCTTGGTTCTTGAGGGAGAGTGTTCCTGCTGCATATTGAACTTCTGTTTTCGTCACTGTATTGTAGTGTAATAACTTAGCATTTGGAGATAGGCATTTTTTGTTGCACAGTTACTGTGTTAAAATGTGTGCTGTCCTAAGTTTACCTACTCTAAATTGTGTGACCTTTTCAATACATCGAATAACTATGTACAATTCTATGATTTCCTTATATTTGTTAGACATGAATTTAGTTTTTCCTTGTCATATCTATAAACCAAATTTAGCTGCATACTTTGCTAAGATTTCTATTTGTTTAATTCCTCCTGCTATATTTGCAGATAAGAGAACAATATCATCTGCAAAAGCTAGCGCATGTATCCTAAGATCCTGCAAAAGAAATCTTGCTTTTTGTTGTGTGTATTCCTCCAATGTCTCCCTCCTAATCTCTCCCAAAGTGATGTTGAATAGAATTGTGGAGAGTGCTCTAATGTTTTGTTTGATTGTGTATATTTGCTTGTAAAAGACCTTCAGACAGTCCGCCGTCGACTGCAATGGATTTTGCAGCTCTTTTAGACAGCAGCTGTGTTGGTGATTTCGGCTCATTCGTGCAGTCCTTTCCTCGAACACATGCATGTAAAATACGACCAAGAAGTTCCTTCCTTTTGACCGTTCATAGACTTCACTCGTCACCCACACTAACAGCTATCTAATGGGAGAGGATCAGGTGACCACTGTGACAAGAAATGACTCCAACGATACGACCCCAGGATGAGTTTCGGTCAGGTAATGTGTCACTCACTGTCCGTAACGAATATGCAGGAGTTCCGTCTTGCTGTGATTGGTGCGTAAGTTCATAACGCTTTTGTTTTGCATGTTGGCAATGCGGCCTCTATGGCTCTATTTAGCGATTGTCACTTTTTATTGGCAATTCACTGCTGCTAGTTGAGTTTACATATTGCGTTTTTGTCATTTGGAAATAGAGAGTGGAACAGCGGACATTAGAAAATGGAGCGCCATGTGGAGAAATGTGAACATTTCCGACGTATTCTTCAGTTTAAGTTCAACAGAGGAGTGACAGCAGTGGAGGTAGCCAGTATCATTTGCGTCTTGTACAGGGGTAAGGCCATTGGACAGAGCAAGGTTAGAAAATCGTTTTCTCGTCTTATGGAATATTGTTTTCACATTAGGAAGACATCCGGGGCGTATGACGATCGTTTAAAAATATTAATCCAAAATGATCCACGTCAGTGTACTCGACAGCTGCCAGAGGTGACGAACTGTGGTCATTTTACCATCGCGAGAAATTTGCATGCAATGGGGAAAGTTCAAAAATGAGGTGTATGCGTACCGCATTGCTCTAAGCCAAAATTAAAAAAATCGACGGATGGCCACACGCTAATTTCTGCTTGTTTGTCAACAACTGGCCCGTGAACAACACCGACCGTTCCTATCTCGTATCGTTACCGGTGACAAGAAATGGTGTCTTTATGCTAACATAAGGAAAAAGGACTTGCTGAGCCCAAATAAAGCAGCGACTCCTTGCACAAAGACCTGCGTGCGTCCACAAAACAATGTTATGCAACTGGAGAAACAGCGATGGTCTGGCTAACTACAAAGTGCTTCCCCGAGCTGTAACCATCACTGCTGACATTTATTGCCTAAGATGTCTTACAGACGCAACCTAAGAGAAACGACCAGGAAGACCACGTGAAGTGATACTAGTCCACTAAATATCCGCCAGCATTCTGTTAGACTGACAAAGAAAACATATTGTGTTTTTGTTGGGGTGAGAAGTCATTCTGCCCCACCTTATTCACCTGATCATTCGGTCTCAGATTTTCACCTTTTCCGCTGTCTATCGAAAAGCCTTCAAGGAACTGTCTTTCTGGATGAAAATGCTCTCTGAACATGGCTGAACGAGTCCTTTGCTGCAAAATCACTTGATTTCATAGTCGCGGAATCGAAAAGTTACCCCGGCGTTGCAGACTGTC
Organism: Schistocerca gregaria; assembly: GCF_023897955.1. NCBI lineage: Eukaryota > Metazoa > Arthropoda > Insecta > Orthoptera > Acrididae > Schistocerca > Schistocerca gregaria. The sequence goes on from NC_064927.1 coordinate 309,754,932, forward strand.
GTGAAGGTGAATGTATAGGGTGATTCAAAAAGAATACCACAACTTTAAAAATGTGTATTTAATGAAAGAAACATAATATAACCTTCTGTTATACATCATTACAAAGAGTATTTAAAAAGTTTTTTTTTTCACTCAAAAACAAGTTCAGAGATGTTCAATATGGCCCCCTCCAGACACTCGAGCAATATCAACCCGATACTCCAACTCGTTCCACACTCTCTGTAGCATATCAGGCGTAATAGTTTGGATAGCTGCTGTTATTTCTCGTTTCAAATCATCAATGGTGTCTGCGAGAGGTGGCCGAAACACCATACCCTTAAGATTCACCTGTTTCCATTTTAGCAAGGATAAAATCACAGAAATCGATTATTTTAATCTTATCAGCTGCAGACAGTGCTTGAACCAATTTCAGACGATAAGGTTTCATAACTAACCTTTTTCGTAGGACTCTCCATACAGTTGATTGTGGAATTTGAAGCTCTCTGCTAGCTCTGCGAGTCGATTTTCCTGGGCTGCGAACAAATGATTGCTGGATGCGTGCTACATTTTCATCACTTGTTCTCGGCCGTCCAGAACTTTTCACTTTGCACAAACACCCATTCTCTGTAAACTGTTTATACCAACTTTAATACACCACCTATCAGGAGGTTTAACACCATACTTCGTTCGAAATGCACGCTGTCGTCGATTCATTTCTGCCGTACTCAATAACACAAAAAGCTTTCTGTTGAGCGGTCGCCATCTTAGCATCAACTGACGCTGACGCCTAGTCAACAGCGCCTCAAGCGAACAAATGTACAACTAAATGAAACTTTGTAGCTTCCTTAATTCGCCGACAGATAGTGCTTAACTCTGCCTTTTGTCGTTGCAGAGTTTTAAATTCCTAAAGTTGTGGTATTCTTTTTGAATCACCCTGTATTACTGATGACCAAAATCTCTGTTATGTGTATCTGTTGTGTTTATTAATCTTATGGAAAAACGCTACGAACTTATGCACCAAACTAATACAAACGACGTCGTGTTGCCAACGGAACGTCCTCAAAGTATTTCGGTAATAGGCTACATTTTAAAGAACATGCGACTGACGGCAGTGATTTTCAAACAGCTGTACGTCGGATACGCTCATGAAAAAGGCGACTCTGCAAGCAATGCGGACAAGAATAAAGTATTGAATGTGTAAACTGATCTGTGACTCTAGTTTGTAAGAAAAAAAAAGATACACCGTCCTTCGTAGGCTGTAATGTGCTTCATTAAAATCGTGCTATTAACTAATTTCCACCGTGAGCCGTTATTAAGAAACTGAAATAAACCGAAGTGGAAAAGCGTCACTTGTCTGAATATATCTCCATGTATGAATAAAACATTTCATAACTCACATTAATGTAATCGGATTTGCAGTGCAATGACATTACTAACACTTGTTATGTCGTCCGTTATATGTCGTGCTCATCACATTCTATTAATGATATACATAAAACCAGAATCCGTATTCCATCGTCACATACTCTAAGTGCTGCAGCCTGACAACGAAAACAGCTGTTACGATGTTTTCAAAGACGCACTTACTTCCAGACATTGTAAAGTTATCGATAGCTATGTGCAATTACATTACATTTACTGCTGACGTGCCAGACAGTTGAAATATTGTGTACTAGATAATCGGTGACAAAAAGGTCACTTATGGTCATATATTTTCTTTACAGTACATTAAAATCATACATGAAAGTAAAAATATCGTGAAACATTGACAGAGAAAGAATCTGTTTATGACTGTTGTGCCACACGTAACGATATTGTAGCGTAGGTCAATAGCGACTTAGGGTTACATATAGATATATGAATACCAGCTTATTGACATATCTTACTAATGAATGACTCATACAAATACAAATTTCAAAAATACTTTGAGTTTATATTAACCGTGATAGATCAGTGGGATCAGATAACAGCTTATGACACGCAAATCTGTGAATATTGGACCGGTTTTTTATTACACGAAGATGGGAGGAAGTGATAATAGGAACCAATAAAGATATGTAGATCTATAAGCACACTTAAAATTCATGGCAACAATATTGTACATAGAAAAATGAGGCAACATTCTTCTCAAAAACATGTGTATGAATCTTACATTAAGCAAAATACACAGCGCAAGCCACATTATACAAAGAAAACGTATGGGATCGAGTAGCAATATCTGGAAAATAGTGTTATGTTTTATTTTAACACAGAACGTGCATATTAATTTCTTTATACTAATCAGAACAATGCAAGGCTATAAATACACTGACGAAAAACAGTCGCAACACCAAGGAGTTGTGTGACACAAACAAACGTTAGTAGGCGTGTTTCAACATCTGAAAAATGACCTCTATTCAAATTTCGTGTCAGTCGCATTAGAGCAGCGATATTAGACTAACAGAAAACATTGCAACATTTTGTGACACACACTTCAAGAATAGTCAACTTATACTGAAATCGATTGGAAAACAAAGTTCGCTAATGGTGTGGGAACGCTGTCTGATAAGGATACGTACGACAATGATAAACCACTTCCAAACTAATTCACTGAACTCAGTGGAGCTGCGTGAACACACTGATCCCATGATCGAGAGAAAGAAGGAGATCTAGACGTGCACTGTGCCTATGAATTCAGTCATGGTGCGCCTGCTTCAATTTACTCGAATCTAGCGAAAGCCTAACGTCATTTCTGTCTATTCCACCGAAGCCGCTATATGCTCTCTTCTCTGCATGATGGTGCCTGCGTTTAAAAAAGTATGACAGGTTATATGTGATGTATTACGAAGGAGAAAGGAGCCTATGACCACTGGAGGCGGTGCACAGGTTAACCCAAAGTCAGAACACAACACGCATATGTCACATTAATACACATAAATCCACCTGATGATGGAAACGGTTTCTGGATACGAACAGTTGCGGGTAATAGTCAATGTGTTCTTTCATTCGATAGCAAAGTTAACTAATTTTGTCCAGACCTACTGCTTAAGGAATTTGTTTACTTACAGTATTTTACTTGTATAATACATAATTGTAAAGCTTCTCATCAAATTGTAAGCTAATGTTGAATATTTAAACTACAGAGAAAATTTAACAGTGAGTCAGCCATACAGTTTTAGTTGACACCGTTTTATCTCTGTTTTGTTTGATATGAAGTAAATGCCTTTCATATCTTCTTTATTTTATTTTACAAATTATTGACTATGAAGTATTTTTGTAAATATTAAACACCTGTAAGGCTAATATATTCCTTTCCTTATTTATTTTTGTTCATAAAATTCCACTCAAACAACATCGACAAGCTAGACATTTTACTAAATAAATGCACCTCTGAACTTCATTCCTTTCGTTCAAGTAACCAACAGGGCTACTAATATCTTTGACTCTTATTTTCTTTTCCTAACTTATTAATGTTTCATTCTTCAAGTTAATTTTATGTCTGTTTTCTTTTTTGGATCAGGTTACTATGGAAATAGTTCTATTACTTTCAAATAATTTCGAAAACTTCTTTATTTCAGATTATCGCACCGAAGCTTTATTTGCCTTTCTCGTATACATCAAAAGTCGACAATAGTAGAGAAGTGGCAGCAATCCTCTGTTCCCAGTACAACAATTTAATAGCCAAACCTCTTAGGACGCCGAAGTTAAACGGTTCTAACAAAATGAAGCCTCCTCAAACTCGGCAAATCGCATTCCATTATCGTTTTCTAATTTAATGGTCACTTACCACTGCAAGCAGAAAGTTGTGATGACACTATGACATACTTGCATAAATGTTTCCAAGAGTTTGCTGTGTACCATTACTGGAAAGATCGTGACCGTTTACGAGCAATAAATACAGTACGACCAAAAAATTGTTTTGTTCCGAATTTCTATAGTGCCTTTCCAGGAAAATAAGTTGCAAATTGAGTCACTACAGCTCAATACAACCAAAAATCAGCTCTCTACACAATAAACGCACCACATTGCCCTCTCAGCGTGTGCGAATCTTCCAAATAAACACCTCAAACAATCAAATTCCTTAGAGTGTGCTAACCATATACGTCAGAACACAACAACACACTACTGCATCTGAGTTTGCTACTGAGGAACACTACCAAGAACTCACGGAAGAGCCCTAAACAGTAATTGACTATAAATCCAGGCACGTATCAAAAATAAGTGCTTGATCTCAGTACAGTCTTCTCAGTGAAATATTTCTATCATGCAGCGAGGTCCTTCACTAGGAGTTCCTTAATTGAAAGTGAGAATGGCAAGACATTAATTCATTGCTGGAAATTTTCAGAGCTAAACGAATCAGCTATATTGGTTCAGCAGTTACTCAGACCGGTAACTACCCAAACTCTATTACCACTGCCATTTCCTCCAGTCCGCTGTCAGCACGCTTCTTACACGAGAACTACCCACTTTGAACGTGGCTGTCCTACACGACTAACCAAATGTTTTTTCATGAAGAGGAAGCTGAACAACTTAAAATCGAGTGTCAGGACAGCTATGTAGAGGGCTATTCAAAAAGAAGGAACAGCTCTCAGACATTTTGTGCTTCCAAACTACAAAAGATAGAAACACAATTCCATTGTTCTTGGAAAGAAAAAGTACAAACTTTCATGCATTCATTGTGAGCACCATGTGTTACACGACAAATATCGACTTCACAGCTTCAACAGTGCTATGTCGCAGACTTTCAATACTATCAGACATTTGGGGGATAAAAACGCGGTGTTTTACGTAACCCAACAGATAAAAGCCACAAGGCGTGAGGTCTGCATACCTGGGAGGCCATCTGCGATGAAGTTTATCTTTTGCTCCTCCTCTTCCAGGCCAATGTCTTGGAATGGTACGATTCTGGTAACGTCGTACGTGCTTAGAGAATTTCTAGAAGACCTCGTTTTTATCCTCCCCATGCCTGACACACTTGAAATTCTGCAGCATTGCATTGTTGTAGCAGTGAATTCGAGAAGAAGGGGTCGGCTTCTTTGTGTGTGTAAGGGAATGAGCCACCGTTTTGATATTTGTCGGTAACGCATGGTGCTCACTCTGGATGCATTAAAATTTGAACATTTCTCTTTCGAGGAACACTGGAATTGTATTTCTACCTTTTGTAGTTTGGAAGGAATAAATTTTTGAAATCTTTTCCTTCTTTTTGTATAACCATGAATTTACAGGGTGTTTCAAAAATGACCGGTATATTTGAAACGGCAATACAAACTAAACGAGCAGCGATAGAAATACACCGTTTGTTCAAATATGCTTGGGACAACAGTACATTTTCAGGCAGACAAACTTTCGGAATTACAGTAGTTACAATTGTCAACAACAGATGGCGCTGCGGTCTGGGAAACTCTATAGTACGATATTTCCACATATCCACCATGCGTAGCAATAATATGGCGTAGTCTCTGAATGAAATTACCCGAAACCTTTGACAACGTGTCTGGCGGAATGGCTTCACATGCAGATGAGATGTACTGCTTCAGCTGTTCCATTGTTTCTGGATTCTGGCGGTACACCTGCTCTTTCAAGTGTCCCCACAGAAAGAAGTCACAGGGGTTCATCTCTGGCGAATAGGGAGGCCAATCCACGCCGCCTCCTGTATGTTTCGGATGGCCCAAAGCAATCACACGATCATCGAAATATTCATTCAGGAAATTAAAGACGTCGGCCGTGCGATGTGGCCGGGCACCATCTTGCATAAACCACGAGGTGTTCGCAGTGTCGTCTAAGGCAGTTTGTACCGCCACAAATTCACGAAGAATGTCCAGATAGCGTGATGCAGTAATCGTTTGGGATCTGAAAAATGGGCCAATGATTCCTTTGGAAGAAATGGCGGCCCAGACCAGTACGTTTTGAGGATGCAGGGACGATTGGACCGCAACATGGGGCTTTTCGGTTCCCCATATGCGCCAGTTCTGTTTATTGACGAAGCCGTCCAGGTAAAAATAAGCTTCGTCAGTAAACCAAATGCTGCCCACATGCATATCGCCGTCATCAATCCTGTGCACTATATCGTTAGCGAATGTATCTTGCGCAGCAATGGTAGCGGCGCTGAGGGGTTGCCGCGTTTGAATTTTGTATGGATAGAGGTGTAAACACTGGCGCATGAGACGATACGTGGATGTTGGCGTCATTTAGACCGCAGCTGCATCACGGCGAACGGAAACCCGAGGCCGCTGTTGGATCACCTGCTGCACTAGCTGCGCGTTGCCCTCTGTGGTTGCCGTACGCGGTCGCCCTACCTTTCCAGCATGTTCATCCGTCACGTTCCCAGTTCGTTGAAATTTTTCAAACAGATCCTTTATTGTATCGCTTTTCGGTCCTTTGGTTACATTAAACCTCCGTTGAAAACTTCGTCTTGTTACAACAACACTGTGTTCTAGGCGGTGGAACATCAACACCAGAAAAATCCTCTGTTCTAAGGAATAAACCATGTTGTGCACAGCACACTTGCACGTTGTGAACAGCACACGCTTACAGCAGAAAGACGACGTACAGAATGGCGCACCCACAGACTGCGTTGTCTTCTATATCTTTCACATCACTTGCAGCGCCATCTGTTGTTGAAAATTGTAACTACTGTAATATCGAAAGTTTGTCCGCCTGAAAATGTACTGTTGTCCCAAGCATATTGCAACAAACGGTGTATTTCTATCGCTGCTCGTTTAGTTTTTATTGCCGTTTCAAATATACCGGCCATTTTTGAAACACCCTGTATATGGGTGCCGAATGTTCTTTCGGACATGTCAGAAATAACAGGCACCACATATATAAAAATCACATATAAGCAAAATTCTAATAATTAAAGTCCGCAGCTCGTGGTCTTGCGGTAGCGTTCTCGCTTCCCACGCGCGGGGTGTCGGCTTCGATTGCCGGTGGGTCAGGGATTTTCTCTGCCTCGAGGTGACTGGGTGTTGTGTGTCTTTCATCATCATTTCATCCTCATTCACTCGCAAGTCGCCGTCGTGGCGTTAAAGAACTAGTGGAGCGGCGGCCGAACCGCCCGCGAGGGGTCTCCCGGCCACCAATGCCATACGCTGATAATAATTATTAATAATAAACGATGAATATTCAATCCATATCATCGTAAATCCAGCAGATGCGCCAATACGTTAAGACAGCAAACCTACCGTGACGATAGCTACAATGTACCAAATCTTTCTTTGACGCGTCAAGAAAGGTTCGAAGACGATGACTGTATCACAATACAGTGCAACCTGTAATAAATCAGTAACTGTCAGCCAATGGTTTCTTAGCAAAACATCCCTGAAATAGATTGGGTTGAGTGTAATAGAAACCTTTGGGTTAAGTTACACTCCTGGAAATAGAAATAAGAACACCGTGAATTCATTGTCCCAGGAAGGGGAAACTTTATTGACACATTCCTGAGGTCAGATACGTCACATGATCACACTGACAGAACCACAGGCACATAGACACCGGTAACAGAGCATGCACAATGTCGGCACTAGTACAGTGTATATCCACCTTTCGCAGCAATGCAGGCTGCTATTCTCCCATGGAGACGATCTTAGAGATGCTGGATGTAGTCCTGTGGAACGGCTTGCCATGCCATTTCCACCTGGCGCCTCAGTCGGACCAGCGTTCGTGCTGGACGTGCAGACCGCGTGAGACGACGCTTCATCCAGTCCCAAACATGCTCAATGGGGGACAGATCCGGAGATCTTGCTGGCCAGAGTAGTTGACTTACACCTTCTAGAGCACGTTGGGTGGCAAGGGATACATGCGGACGTGCATTGTCCTGTTGGAACAGCAAGTTACCTTGCCGGTCTAGGAATGGTAGAACGATGGGTTCGATGACGGTTTGGAGGTACCGTGCACTATTCAGTGTCCCCTAGACGATCACCAGAGGTGTACGGCCAGTGTAGGAGATCGCTCCCCACACCATGATGCCGGGTGTTGGCCCTGTGTGCCTCGGTCGTATGCAGTCCTGATTGTGGCGCTCACCTGCACGGCACCAAACACGCATACGACCATCATTGGCACCAAGGCAGAAGCGACTCTCATCGCTGAAGACGACACGTCTCCATTCGTCCCTCCATTCACGCCTGTCACGACACCACTGGAGGCGGGCTGCACGATGTTGGGGCGTGATCGGAAGACGGCCTAACGGTGTGCGGGACCGTAGCCCAGCTTCATGGAGACGGTTGCGAATGGTCCTCGCCGATACCCCAGGAGCAACAGTGTCCCTAATTTGCTGGGAAGTGGCGGTGCGGTCCCCTACGGCACTGCGTAGGATCCTACGGTCTTGGCGTGCATCCGTGCGTCGCTGCGGTCCGGACCCAGGTCGACGGGCACGTGCACCTTCCGCCAACCACTGGCGACAACATCGATGTACTGTGGAGACCTCACGCTTCACGTGTTGAGCAATTCGGCGGTACGCCCACCCGGCCTCCCGCATGCCCACTATACGCCCTCGCTCAAAGTCCGTCAGCTGCACATACGGGTCACGTCCACGCTGTCGCGGCATGCTACCAGTGTTAAAGACTGCGATGGAGCTCCGTATGCCACGGCAAACTGGCTGACACTGACGGCGACGGTGCACAAATGCTGCGCAGCTAGCGCCATTCGACGGCCAACACCGCGGTTCCTGGTGTGTCCGCTGTGCCGTGCGTGTGATCATTGCTTGTACAGCCCTCTCGCAGTGTCCGGAGCAAGTATGGTGGGTCTGACACACCGGTGTCAATGTGTTCTTTTTTCCATTTCCAGGAGTGTATAAAGACGACTTTGCTCCAATCCCCAGTATCCAACATGACGACCTTCTTTTCTTTCGGCTCTTCGGGAAGAATGGGCTGCCATTCCTATAACGAGCACTGCTACACCCCATTGAAAGTATGACTATCATAGTTCAAGCCATTATAAAGACAAAGGATGGACACTCTACCTACATTAATGTCGAGCAACAGGTGTCGGGATACTTTTCATCAGATAGTGTACATTGTTCCACTTTTCTCTGAATATACTTCCTAGGTATTATAACAAAAAAAAAAAAAACCTTAGTTTGCTTCAACGCGACTCTTGTGCCACTGGAGTTGGATGAGCGTCTGCACGACGCTCTCGCATTTACTAAGGATCCAGAGAAGAAATGTGCTGTTTTTCTTTGGATCTCTCTCTCTCTCTCTCTCTCTCTCTCTCTCTCTCTCTCTACTAACGCTACCCTGTAAGAATCTCATACTCAGGACTAGCTTAGCACCCGCTGCTCCTGTCATGGATTATGGTCTGCAGTGATTTTTTTCTTTTATTTTCAAAAATTACAACATCTCCTAAAGTATCCACGCTGATCAAGGGCATGGAAGCATCGTCTTTACAGAAGCATATCTAAACAAAAAGCGCTTCTGATAGATGGATTCCAAGGTTTCTTTTAAATCATGCCTTTGCGTCCTTCTGGTGAAAGTTCCGTAAAAATTTTTCATCACCTAACACATATTTCTTTATATCCAACCGAGAAGTGAAAACTCAATTTTTATAGATTTAGCTATAAAACATTTTTAAAGTAACTAAATATTTTCTCCAAAATTTTCATCCACTATTTCCAAAAGCAGTGGAACACGTGTTTTTATTTCCAACCGAAAAGTCAGATACCAGTTTTGATAAACTTAGTTTTAAAAATGCTTCCGTAGTTATTTAAAAATGCTTTATTTTCAGAAAGCTTTAACCCTCCTCTTTTACCCTCTTTGTGGCTGACCATCAAAAAATGCTGAAACAAGTATTTTTTATTTCTGATTGAGAAACCAAATATCAATTTTCGTAGTTCTACCTTCACGTTAGATCGAACATTATTTTACAAGAAACATATAGAAAAAAAAGACAGAACCACAGCGAAAGTCAACACTCGGAACGGTATAATCCGCAAATTTACCTACTCGCACTGGGGAGCAAATCCTGACATTATACGTGCATCATCCCTGGCATTGTGCTTTGCTCCAGTTGAATATGCATGCCCCGTATGGAGAAGATCGACAGATGCTCAGAAGCTAGATGCAGCACTGAATGACTCATGTCGATTAATTACGGGATACCAGAAGTCTACAAACCGTGATCTCCTTTATATGCGTTATAGAACAGCCGCAACCCCACAGAACAAACGGCAAATGTTGGCGATGGCCGAAGCAGACAGTACGAAGATAGGAGACATCCCCTGTACGCACATCAGCAATCGGTGGCAAGACTTAAATCTAGGCAAGATTTCATAAAAGTTGAACGTCCGCTAAACGAAAGTCAATCTACAGCCAGAGAATCAATGCGGAAACGGAAATTGGATAAAGGCAGCCTGAGAAGTTAGGGCATCAAATAGAAACTTCTGCTGGATCACAATCGGAGTGGAGAGTCTGGAAGAGCGCTGTGCATTTGGTGCAGTGGATAGCGTTTTGCCGCGCTGGTCTGAGGCGCGTTGTCAGGTCGGTGCGGCTCCCCCGTCGGAGGTTCGAGTCTTCCCACGGGCATGCGTGTGTGTATTGCCCATAACGTAAGTTAGTTTAAGTTAGATTCAGTAGTGTGTAGGCTGAGGGATCGATGACCTCAATAGTTTGGTCCCATAAGACCTTACTGCAAATTTCCAGAAAATTTCTGGAAGAGCCTAAATAGACTTAGGTGTCAAATGGGAAGATCAAAGGATAACCTGGTTAAGTGGAGATACGCCGAAGAAGAGCACTGCCTATGTGGAGGAAAGCAAACGGTTTCACACTGTAAGTAGGCTGTTTAGGTTTTTTTTATTCCTAACGCCACATAGCGCTCTGTATGAAAAATCACTGGCTGTGCTGTGTGCAGTCAGTGGCTGGTTGGCATTGTTGTAATACTCGCCATTGCAGTGTTGGGCAGCTGGATGTTAACAGCGCGTAGCGTTGCGCAGTTGGAGGTGAGCCGCCAGCAGTGGTGGACGTGGGGAGAGAGATGGCGGAGTTTTGAAATTTGTAAGACTGGATGTCATGAACTGCTATATATATTATGATTATTAAGGTAAATACATTGTTTGTTCTCTATCAAAATCTTTCATTTGCTAACTATGCCTATCAGTAGTTAGTGCCTTCAGTAGTTTGAATCTTTTATTTAGCTGGCAGTAGTGGCGCTCGCTGTATTGCAGTAGTTCGAGTAACCAAGATTTTTGGAGAGGTAAGTGATTTGTGAAAGGTATAGGTTAACGTTAGTCTGGGGCATTCTTTTGTAGGGAGTTTTGAAAGTCAGATTGCGTTGCGCTAAAAAATATTGTGTGTCAGTTGAAGCACAGTCTTGTATAATTTTTCAAAGGGGACGTTTCATAAGTCGACCCTTAGACGACGATACCTCACTGGAATCTTCTGATTTTTTTCTTGTAGTTTGTGTAATTAGTGTAGATTTTGTTTATTGCTAGCGCATAATTGTAGAGAGAATCTCCTTTGTAGTTGTAGTCTTTCATTGTCGTACAGTAAAACACTTGTGGCATGCATGTAGATTTGCACCAAGTATTTCGCAGCTGCGCATGCAATTAACTGGATATTATTTGCTATGTTAATGTGTTCTCTTGTTTTTGTTCTTCAAATTGTGTTTTTCTGTGTTATCGTGGGAAATATTGTGTCAATAATGGAGTGTGAAAAACGTAATACTAGGGTCCAAAGTAAACTGAGAAATGACAGTGAAGATGAAAGCAGTGTGTTAGCGCCACCATGTAATGAATTAACTAATGTTCAAAGTAGTAATTTGGTAACAGTGCATAGGGAAATGGAGCGGGCTGCAAATAATGGTGTAGGCAGTGAAACAATTAGTGAACAGGGAAGCATTATCGATCGATCGGTCGGCAACAGCTTGCGTCAGGAATCCGAAATGACAGGACACAATCTTGCAAATACTGTACATTCAGGTTTTGCGTCCTCACCGTTTTCTGAAATAAGTCAAGACACATTTTCTGCTTGTCAAAACGTGAATGTTGCCGGTGCAAATGCACTGCCGAAAGGCATAGAGGAACAGATTCCAGACACTAATACATTATTATTGCAATTAATGCAACAAATGAAACAAAGTCAGAGAGAAACACAGCAAAAGCTTCAAAAGTTAGACACAATGGAACAACACCAGAGACAAACACAGCAACAGTTAGACACAATGGAACAAAATCTTCAAAAGTTAGACACAATGGAACAAAAGCTTCAAAAGTTAGACTCAGTGGAACATACGCTTGAACAAACACGTGAAGATTTAACTACTGAGTTGCATAAAATCGAATCGAAATGTCAAAAAGTCTGTAATGACGTAAAAACACAAATTTGTGAGCATTTCCAACCTATTTTTTCGCGGCATGAAAATACATTACAGAATCACTAATCAACCATAAAAGAACTGCAAACTATTGTTCATGAAAATCATGAGACCTTGCAAGCTAAAATTGACTCAGTTGCATCTACCGATTCGGTTACGCAACTTGCAAAAACTCAGCAAAACTTAAAGGACACAGTAGATACGATTTCAACACAAATGGACACTCTGAAATTTGGTTCAGAAAAACACACTGAGGAAATAAGTACACTATCGGAGAAAGTAGCCGAACTTTCATATCAGTTCATTATCTTATCTGCAAAGGTAGATGATGATCTGAATGACACAGAAGAGTGCGAACAAATTAGGAAATTCAAACAAAATCAGAATCAAATTAATACGCAACACCAAAGAGAAATCCGGGAAGTACAAGATCAGCTGACACAGGTAATACAAGAATTACGTATTTCAGAGGACACTCCCGTTCCAACACGGGAAGAGGGACTTAGAAATACGGAAAAGCCACAAAATAATAACACAGGGCATTTCGGCAATTATGAAAGAAATTGGCGAGGTGCACCGAATTTTGAGATGGAACCGCCGACACGATGTAACAATGACCGATATGCTACCCGCCGACACGATGATTTTGACTATAAGCTGTTCATTACTGCACGTAAATTCAAAACATTTAATAATTTTGGCAACGACATTCATCCACAAGCGTGGCTCCATCAATTCTCTCATTGTTTTCCTCCCAACTGGTCATTAGAGCACAGATTAGAATTTATGTGTGGCTACTTGGAGAATGAACCAGCTGTAAAAATGCGATCGGTCATTCACGATTGACACAGTGAAGGAGACTTTTATAATGCCTTCCTCTCAGCATATTCGTCTCAAGATACACAAGACCGAGTAAAACATAGCATCATAATGATGAAACATTTCGAACAATCTGAATTTTCCAGTCTTGTCAAATATTTCGAAAACATGTTACATAAGAATCAGTATCTTTCAAACCCATACAGCCCCTCAGAACTCATCCGTATTTGCTTAATCAAATTACCTGAACATTTACGACAGATTATTTTAGCAGGACGATGCAAAGACGACATTGAAGCTTTTCAAGGACTGTTACAAGAACTGACAATCGCGGAACGCGAAAACAGGAGCACAACAATTACAGGTCACACCTGTCACAATTCCGCGATGACAGAAATAACACACGACAGGGCTATTCGTACAACGTAAATCGTGACCAAAACAGACACCAACTGTATGACAACCGTTGGCATAGTAGTAATAATTACAGGGAAAGATCACCTCTCCGCGGTAATGACTATCACAGAGACAATCAGAGAAACAGACAATATGGAAACCAAAATAATTATCATCAAGGGAGACAGAATAACTTAAGACGCAACGGTCCAGCGCGCAGTTACGATTCAGGCAGAAATTCTCCACCACGTGACCGACAATAAAGAAACTATGGAATCTACCGACATGACGACACACGATATGATCGTAACGACAGACCTGAATTGCAGCAGAACTGGCGGGATTCAAACAGAGAAGGGCCCTCTCGACAATGTGAATTTGTAGAAGTTAGGTCTTCAAATCCCTATAACGACGCGCGCCAACAAAGACACAATAGGCAATGACTCATACCGCTGGCAGCCAGAAAACGTACGCATGAATCTGACGACGCAGCTGCCGTAGCTAGTAATTACGTAAAAATGGAAGACATTAGGGACATCTTACTCCAGAAACACGACGTAAAACATAACAACATTGCATATCCTTTGATTCACATTACTGTAAATGACGTAAAATTTACGGCAGTACTTGACTCAGGCAGTCCCATTTCAGTAATTAGTGAAACAGCTTTTAGCAAATGCAACAAATCAAACGATTGCCCCTCGCTTCCGTTACGCAAGATTAAATTACAAGGTGCAGTCACTGAAAAAAGTGTAGATGTACGTCAACAAACCAACTTAGAATTCTTTTGTCAAAGCCACAGCTTCTCTATGAACTTTCTTATTGTTCCATTATTGTCGACGGAAATTATACTGGGAGTAGACTTTTTGAATGAATACAAAGCAATCTTAAACTTTCACGATGCTGAAATAAGTTTAGAGAAGAAAGGTAAGACAATAGCTTTGAAATTTGAAGATTGACTCTCAAACCATGACGAGGAAATTAATCGGCTTTACCTTCTGTTAGGCAACAGTTCGGAATTTTCTACGGAACTAGACACTAACAATCACTCTGCAAGTACTGACAGGGATGATATCGACGACATATTTGAAACTAATGAGTTAATTCAGACATTTGAGAATTGTAATGACACTGATAGGCAGGACCTTTTTGAGACTTTACAAGCACATTCCACAGTTTTTACGCACAAAACAGGAACAATCAAGGGATTTCAATACCAATTTCGTGTTCGTGAGCATACTAAATTTTGTGTTAGCCCATACGTAATTCCAGCACATTATAGGGACCGTGTTAGAACACAAATACATCTATGCTTGACGAGGGCATTATTGAGCCTGCAGTAAGCTCATACAACAATCCATTGCATGTTGTTGAGAAGAAAAATGGATCGATCAAGCTTGTCTTAGATTCGAGACAAATCAATACTATTATTATTCCTGAAACAGACAGGCCGCAAACGTTGGAAGAACTACTTCAAAATTTTAATGGTGTAAAAGTGTTGTCTTCCATTGATCTCAGATCCAACTTTTATCAGATCGAACTTCATCCAGAATGCAGAAAATACACAGCTTTACTTTGTTTCGGCGTTTGTTATCAGTTTCGGAAACTTCCTTTTGGTTTGAACATTTCTTCGGCAGCATTCATTCGCGAGCTAAATTCCATATTACCTGAGTTCTTAAAACGTCACATCACCTTATATGTGGACGATATTCTGACAGCAGAAGCCTCATGGGAACAACATAATCGCATCCTCAACAGCGTGTTACATATTTTTGCAGAATCTGGGATTACAGTTAACTTGGAAAAGTCTGAATTCGGTAGGACAAAGGTGAAATTTTTGGGACATATTATTTCTTCTGAAGACATTCAGCCGGATCCTGAAAAGTTAGAAGCAATCAGAGTCATTCCACTTCCATCCACAAAAAAAAGTCCGCAGTTTTCTAGGTCTCGTAAATTTTTACCGTCGTTTTCTGAATTTGCAAATTCTAGTTACACCTAAACTTTGTTCTCTCACTGGAAAAAATACTATTTGGAACTGGGACGAACAAGCACAGTCGGAATTCAATTCTTTGAAAGAATCACCACTTAACGAACTAATACTAGCTCATCGAGATCTGTCAAGATTCCTGCCTTAGCACGCATTCTTCTAAAGTCGGTCTTGGTGCGCACTTATTTCAAGAAGCCATAGAAAATGACACTACCGTTCAGAAAACCATTGCTTTTGCTAGCCGAGTGCTAACAAAATCTCAAAAAAAATTATTCCGTTACTGAATTAGAAGCTTTAGGTATCGTTTGGGCATTTAGCAAATTCCGTTTCTTTCTTTATGGTAAGCACGTAAAAGTATACAGTGACCATCGTTCATTACAATTTCTTACGTCTTCAAAATTATATCATGACAGGTTAAAACGTTGGGCATTGTTTCTGCAAGAATTCCACTTCACAATAGTCTACATTCTCGGCAAGGAGAACATTGTTGTGGACGCACTGTCACGCGCACCGGCTGGGATTGAGAAAAGTAACACAGTAAGCAACCTCGAGAAAAATTTCACTATTCCTTACATTCAGAAAGTCGCCTTTGAAAACTTCATCACCACATCTTTAAAGGACATTGCTCATGAACGAGATAAAGATCCGATTTGGAAAGACATCAAAAGTAAATGGCATGAAAAGACACACACACAGATTCGGCATTATTATCTGGTTAGAAACAACATACTGTTCAAACGCTGCACTGTTGATGACAAGCTATGGGTACTTCGCATTCCAGACGATTTCGTTAATAAGCTCATTTGGTACATTCATTTCAGCTATGCACATTTTGGTCCACGAAAATGATATCATATTCTTCGAATGACTTGTTATTTTAACAATATGGAAAAGAGAATTCGAAGAGTCTTGTCTATTTGTAAACTTTGTCAAAAGGCGAAACCATCTACTGTCTCGCATCGTGCTCCATTGTTTCCTATCATTCCTTCTAAATTAAAAGAATTTGCTGCTGTTGATCTCTTGGGACCGCTTGTCAGAACATCTAATGGATTTTCGTACGTTCTAGTCGCTGTTGAACTTACTTCAAAATTTGTTTCTTTCACTCCGTTACGTAAAGCCACTGGATGGTCAGTATCCAACGCCTTTGTTAAAAATTTCTTACGTGAAGTTGGACACGTTAGTAAAGTAATTTCAGATAATGGACCGCAATTCAGATTTGGTCACGCATGCTTCGTAACCATAAAATCAAATCTGTTTCTATTTCATTATACTCACCACATTGTAACCCGTCTGAATGGATTATGAAAGAAATCAATAAGCTTTGCAGACTTTATTGTCACAGAAAGCATCAGCATTGGGACAGATATTTACACTTATTTCAAAACGTGCTGAATGAAATGCCTCATGACTCCACTGCTTCACCACCTGTTCTTGTACTGAAGAATAAAGAACCACCGAACAGAATCAGAGAGCTTGTACCTTTTCCGAATACACGTAAACTTCGACACAAAGACATAATTGATTTGCCTATTAAAATTTAAATTCTGCTGCAGACAAAAGGAGAAAATTACACGGTAAAGCAAATGCAAAGAAATTATATATTGGTCAGAAAGTTCTCATTCATTGTCACATAAGAAGAAACACTTGAGTCACAAATTCTTTCTAGTTTACAATGAACATTACAGAATCCGACGTATACCACATGATAATTGCGTTGAAGCTGAAACTCTGCGTACTAGGAAGAGTAAAGGTTTAGACCACATTTCACATGTAAAACCGTTTACTGAAAGATAATCTACTTTTTAATATTGTCTTTGCCATAAAATTTTTCACTTCACGCTACTAGTACAATTTGTCAGACTTAGAATCTGTTAACATGCAACCATGTTTGAAGTTAAATATCCAGTCAAGAACCAAGAGAACTTATTTAAACAGAAATTACGAATGCATTGTTATAGTGAACAGACGTCACAGTGTTATTGTGTGTACATTCTTGCTTGTAAGTTGCACGGTTACTTAACGACTATAACGCTTACATACTTAGAACATGTACTGGTACTGCTAATGAGATTTTAATGCAACATTTTGGTTTACTTGAAAATACATTCTGGATTTAAAGTACTTTCTGAGAGATATCAGATGACACAGTGGTTAGTTTATTTGGCAGCTACACGATTATATCACGACGCTACTAATGAGTGACACAATTTATATTATTGCTTTTGCACTGTATCTGTTTTATATCAGCACAGTTTTTCTGTATTATTCTGGACAGTAAAACATGTTTTAGTAGTAACGTTTGTGGTATAGCTACAATGAGACAGCCTTTTCTGTAGCACAACAATACGTACAGTACAGTAATTTCGAAAATTCCTCCTTAAACGACGCCTTCAGTATGGGATGTACGTTGTTGTTGTTGTGGTCTTCAGTCCTGAAACTGGTTTGATGCAGCTCTCCATGCTACTCTATCCTGTGCAAGCTTCTTCATCTCCCAGTACCTACTGCAACATACATCCTTCTAATCTGCTTAGTGTAGTCATCTCTTGGTCTACCTCTATGATTTTTACCCTCCACACTGCCCTCCAATACTAAATTGGTGATCCCTTGATTCCTCAACACATGTCCTACCAACCGATCCCTTCTTCTGGTCAAGTTGTGCCACAAACTTCTCTTCTCCCCAATCCGATTCAAGACTTCCTCATTAGTTATGTAATCTACCCATCTAATCTTCAGCATTCTTCTGTAGCACCACATTTCGAAAGCTTCTATTCTCTTCTTGTCCAAACTATTTATCGTCCATGATTCACTTCCATACATGGCTACACTTCATACAAGTACTTTCAGAAATGACTTCCTGACAATTAAATCTATACTCGATGTTAACAAATTTATCTTCTTCAGAAACGCTTTCCTTGCCATTGCCAGTCTACATTTTATTTCCTCTCTACTTCGACCATCATCAGTTATTTTGCTCCCCAAATAGCAAAACTCCTTTACTACTTTAAGTGTCTCACTTCCTAATCTAATTCCCTCAGCATCACCCGACTTAATTCGACTACATTCCATTATCCTCGTTTTGCTTTTGTTGATGTTCATCTTATATACTCCTCTCAAGACACTGTCCATTCCATTCAACTGCTCTTCCAAGTCCTTTGCTGTCTCTGACAAAATTACGATGTCATCGGCGAACCTCAAAGTTATTATTTCTTCTCCATGGACTTTAATACCTACTCCGAATTTTTCTTTTGTTTCTTTCACTGCTTGCTCAATATACAAATAGAATAACATCGGGGATAGACTACAGCCCTGTCTCACTCCCTTCCCAACCACTGCTTCCCTTTCATATCCCTCGACTCATAACTGCCATCTGGTTTCTGTACAAATTGTAAATAGCCTTGCGCTCCCTGTATTTTACCCCTGCCACCTTCAGAATTTGAAAGAGAGTATTCCAGTCAACTTTTTCAAAAGCTTTCTCTAAGTCTACAAATGCTAGAAACGTAGATTTGCCCTTTCTTAATGTAGCTTCTAAGAAAAGCCGTAGGGTCAGTATTGCCTCACGTGTTCCAACATTTCTACGGAATCCAAACTGATCTTCCCCGAGGTCGGCTTCTACTAGTTTTTCCATTCGTCTGTAAAGAATTCGCGTTAGTATTTTGCAGCTGTGACATATTAAAATGATAGTTCGGTAATTTTCACTTCTGTCAACACCTGCTTTCTTTGGGATTGGAATTATTATATTCTTCTTGAAGTCTGAGGGTATTTCGCCTGTCTCATACATCTTGCTCAGCGCATGGTAGAGTTTTGTCAGGACTGGCTCTCCCAAGGCCGTAAGTAGTTCCCGGGGCCTTGTTTCGACTCAGTCCTTTCAGTGCTCTGTCAAACTCTTAACGCAGTATCGTGTCTCCCATTTCATCTTCATCTACATCCTCTTCCATTTCCATAATATTGTCTTCAAGTACATCGCCCTTGTATGGACCCCTCTATATACTCCTTCCACCTTTCTGCTTTCCCTTCTTTGGTTAGAACTGGGTTTCCATCTGAGCTCTTAATATTCATACAAGTGATCCTCTTTTCTCCAAAGGTCTCTTTAATTTTCCTGTAGGCTGTATCTATCTTACCCCTAGTGAGATAAGCCTCTACATCCTTACATTTGTCCTCTAGCCATCCCTGTTTAGCCATTTTGCACTTCCTGTGGATGTCATTTTTGAGACATTTGTATTCCTCTTTGCCTGCTTCATTTACTGGATTTTTATATTTTCTCCTTTCATCAATTAAATTCAATATTTCTTCTGTTACCCAAGGATTTCTACTAGCCCTAGTCTTTTTACCTACTTGATTCTCTGCTGCCTTCACTACTTCATCCCTCAAAGCTACCCATTCTTCTTCTATTGTATTTCTTTCCCCCATTCCTGTCAATTGTTCCCTTATGCTGTCCTTGAAACTCCGTACAACCTCTGGTTCTTTTAGTTTACCCAGGTCCCATCTCCTTAAATTCCCACCTTTTTGCAGTTTGTTCAGTTTTAATCTACAGGTCATAACCAACAGATTGTGGTCAAAGTCCACATCTGCCCCTGGAAATGTTTTACTATTTAAAACCTGGTTTCTAAATCTCTGTCGTACCATTATATAATCTATCTGAAACCTGCCAGTATCTCCAGGCTTCTTCCATGTATACAGCCTTCTTTTATGATTCTTGAACACGGTGTTACCTATGATTAAGTTGTGCTCTGTGCAAAATTCTACCAGGCGGCTTCCTCTTTCATTTCTTTGCCCCAGTCCATATTCACCCACTACGTTTCCTTCTCCCCCTTTTCCTACTACCGAATTCCAGTCACCCATTACTATTAAATTTTCGTCACCCTTCACTATCTGAATAATTTCTTTTATTTGATCATACATTTCTTCAATTTCTTCGTCATCTGCAGAGCTAGTTGGCATATAAACTTGTACTACTGTAGTAGGTGTGGGCTTCGTATCTATCTTGGCCACAATAATGCGTTCACTGTGCTGTTTGTAGTAGCTTACCCGCATTCCTATTTTCCTATCCATTATTAAACCTACTCCTGCATTACCCCTATTTGATTTTGTGTTTATAACCCTGTAGTCACCTGACCAGAAGTCTTGTTCCTCCTGCCACCGAACTTCACTAATTCCCACTATATCTAACTTTAACCTATCCATTTCCCTTTTTAATTCTAACCTACCTGCCCGATTAAGGGATCTGACATTCCACGCTCCGACCCGTAGAACGCCAGTTTTCTTTCTCCTGATAACGACGTCCTCTTGAGTATTCCCCGCCCGGAGATCCGAATGGAGGACTATTTTACCTCCGGAGTATTTTACCCAAGAGGATACCATCATCATTTAATCATACAGTAAAGCTGCATGCCCTCGGGAAAAATTACGGCTGTAGTTTCCCCTTGCTTTCAGCCGTTCGCAGTACCAGCACAGGAAGGCTGTTTTGGTTATTGTTACAAGGCCAGATCAGTCAATCATTCAGACTGTTGCCCCTGCAACTACTGAAAAGGCTGCTGCCCCTCTTCAGGAACCACACGTTTGTCTGGTCTCTCAACAGATACCCCTCCGTTGTGGTTGTACCTACGGTACGGCTATCTGTATCGCTGAGGCACGCAAGCCTCCCCACCAATGGCAAGGTCCATGGTTCATGGGGGGGTTGTACACCCTGTGCAAATTTCAAGTATTTGTTGTGAGTGGTTTGGGCTGGGCGATGATTGGCCAGTCAGGCAGTCAATCAGTCAGTCGCGACATCGCCTTTTATACACAGAGATTACTCGAACAAGAGTTTGAGAAGCTACCATTCTGGTGAGAGAATTACTTTTCTAAAGTATTCTTCCACTGAGTCTTAGTCTGGCATCTCTTCCGTAAAATTAGTCTTAATTCGTCACTCCACTAGACGAAGCATGCTCGCAGATGTTTAACAGTTGACTGTTGCCAGCGACTGAACACCAATTTTGCGTTTGAATTAATGGAACACTAGTCTCATATAAATTCTGACACTGGATTTGAAGTTGTTCAGCTTATGACGTCCCCACAAATCATACGAATATCAACACGATGTAGCCCGCACTTGGATTTTCTATTTGCTTATAAATCAGTACTACGACGGGGAAAGGCATAACTTTCGGTATTACTACACTCCTGGAAATTGAAATAAGAACACCGTGAATTCATTGTCCCAGGAAGGGGAAACTTTATTGACACATTCCTGGGGTCAGATACATCACATGATCCACTGACAGAACCACAGGCACATAGACACAGGCAACAGAGCATGCACAATGTCGGCACTAGTACAGTGTATATCCACCTTTCGCAGCAATGCAGGCTGCTATTCTCCCATGGAGACGATCGTAGAGATGCTGGATGTAGTCCTGTGGAACGGCTTGCCATGCCATTTCCACCTGGCGCCTCAGTTGGACCAGCGTTCGTGCTGGACGTGCATACCGCGTGAGACGACGCTTCATCCAGTCCCAAACATGCTCAATGGGGGACAGATCCGGAGATCTTGCTATTCAGTATCCCCTTGACGATCACCAGAGGTGTACGGCCAGTTTAGGAGATCGCTCCCCATACCATGATGCAGGGTGTTGGCCCTGTGTGCCTCGGTCGTATGTAGTCCTGATTGTGGCGCTCACCTGCACGGTGCCAAACATGCATACGACCACCATTGGCACCAAGGCAGAAGCGACTCTCATCGCTGAAGACGACACGTCTCCATTCGTCCCTCCATTCACGCCTGTCGCGACACCACTGGAGGCGGGCTGCACGATGTTGGGGCGTGAGCGGAAGACGGCCTAACGGTGTGCGGGACCGTAGCCCAGCTTCATGGAGACGGTTGCGAATGGTCCTCGCCGATACCCCAGGAGCAACAGTGTCCCTAATTTGCTGGGAAGTGGCGGTGCGGTCCCCTACGGCACTGCGTAGGATCCTACGGTCTTGGCATGCATCCGTGCGTCGCTGCGGTCCGGTCCCAGGTCGACGGGCACGTGCACCTTCCGCCGACCACTGGCGACAACATCGATGTACTGTGGAGACCTCACGCCCCACGTGTTGAGCAATTCGGCGGTACGTCCACCCGGCCTCCCACATGCCCACTATACGCCCTCGCTCAAAGTCCGTCAACTGCACATACGGTTCACGTCAACGCTGTCGCGGCATGCTACCAGTGTTAAAGACTGCGATGGGGCTCCGTATGCTACGGCAAACTGGCTGACACTGACGGCGGCGGTGCACAAATGCTGCGCAGCTAGCGCCATTCGACGGCCAACACCGCGGTTCCTGGTGTGTCCGCTGTGCCGTGCGTGTGATCATTGCTTGTACAGCCCTCTCGCAGTGTCCGGAGCAAGTATGGTGGGTCTGACACACCGATGTCAATGTGTTCTTTTTTCCATTTCCAGGAGTGTATATCTGGTAAATACAACGATGATGTAATGGGAAAACCGTTACTCATACAATTATCTTGAACCTGATATAACAAGATTTTGTTAACTAATACACGTAGAAAATGTTTACCTCTTTAGAATCAGACCACAGAGTTTCTTTAAGAGCCTCGCAATAGCTGAACTGACTGATTCACAACAGCCTGAAAGTTATCTTTGATTATTACGCAGTCTCATTTTGAACCTTAGGCCTTCAGATAAACAATAACAAAATCAATTGACCACTCGTAATTACTTTGAAAGAGTAGTTAAGTCCATTCAACATTATTATTAATTATAAATCAGTGAGTGTCTTTCAATTACGGCTTTTGTCCGTTATGTATCAAAGTCAGTTTCAATAGATCACTAGGAAGGTTCATTCTACTTGTTACTGAAAGTATATAAAACAAACATAAATTCATTGAACAGAAGTTACACGCGATTGAGATAATTCTTGTCCATAGGCTAGCCCATCATCCATATACATTAAGTAGCTGTAAGATTATGCTCGCCAATACCATGGTTTTAGCAACTTAGCAAATATTATCAACCGATATTAGCAGCAATCCGAACATTGATTTGTATAACAGTTTGAACTGCAAGGCAGTAAACCAAGCAAAGCAAACGAACAAACTAACAAAGCAATGAATAATAAACGTATTATAACATCTCATTGTGTATTCTAAACGAAATACTGTGGTTATGCTGACATTTATGTCATGGCACTTACGTCTCTCCGTGGAGCTACTTTAGAAACTTTTTTACATACCTTTACATCTGCAAAGACTCATTATCTTGGTATTTAAATCATTGACACACTTTCTTATGTACGGGGTGTTCAAAAAGTCTCTCCGCAGTACCGTTTGATTGTTAGCCGCGTGCGCCGTATGCCGTATGAAACTCAAGCAGTCTCGTTGTGCGTTTATTGTTTCGTTGAAAAATATGGGACCGACAGTCCGACGTCTAGAAATTGCAATCCAAACTCCTACTATCACGGATTGAAGTGATTCCCCATGAATACACAATGGATCTGCAGTACTCAACAGACGAGAATTTCGCGAGATTATGTACCGCATAAATGAAACCACGCCTCATCAGTGAAAAACGTTTCATTAAGAATATCCCTTACATTCTGTTGAACGAAACATTTGAACCATTGACAATGGTGCAGTTTCTTGTCATGATCAGTATTTTTCAGTTCTTGCAGGACTGTCACTTTGTCTACATCTACATTTACATGACTACTCTGCAATTCACATTTAAGTGCTTGGCAGAGGGTTCATCGAACCACAATTATCTCTCTACCATTCCACTCCCTAAAGGCGCGCGGGAAAAACGAACACCTAAACCTTTCTATTCGAGCTCTGATGTCTCTTATTTTATTTCGATGATCATTCCTACCTATGTAGGTTGGTTTCAACAAAATATTTTCGCATTCGGAAGAGAAAGTTGGTGAGTGAAATTTCGCAAAAGATCTCGCCGCGACGAAAAACGTCTTTGCTGTAATGACTTCCATCCCAATTCGCGTATCATATCTGCCACACTCTCTCCCCTATCACGTGATAATACAAAACGAGCTGCCCTTTTTTGCACCCTTTCGATGTCCTCCGTCAATCCCACCTGGTAAGGATCCCACATCGCGCAGCAATATTCTAACAGAGGACGAACGAGTGTAGTGTAAGCTGTCTCTTTAGTGGACTTGTTGCATCTTCTAAGTGTCTTGCCAATGAAACGCAACCTTTGGCTCGCCTTCCCCACAATATTATCTATGTGGCCTTTCCAACTGAAGTTGTTCGTAATTTTAACACCCAGGTACTTAGTTGAATTGACAGCCTTGAGAATTGTACTATTTATCGAATAATCGAATTCCAACGGATTTCTTTTAGAACTCATGTGGATCACCTCACATTTTTCGTTATTTAGCGTCAACTGCCATCTGCCACACCATACAGCAATCTTTTCTAAATCGCTTTGCAACTGATACTGGTCTTCGCATGACCTTACTAGGCGGTAAATTACAGCATCATCTGCGAACAAGAGAAAAGTTCTAATTTCTTCGATACAGCTGTGTGGGCCGTTCCGACACTAACATCGATTTTCTAGGCGAGTTTTCTCACTGACGTCTTCGGACTCATGGACATTTTATCGGAAATATCGAGTACTTTATCCTCAGACAAAACGCTAAGACGACCACTTCTCGGTGCATCTGTCACTGAACCCGTACTTCGAAAATTGTTAATCAAATTTCGCACAGTATCGCGATTGGAGAGTGTTGTCCCCGGGAAAACTGAATTAAATGTTTGATGAACTGAAACTGTATTTACGGACAGTTTGAACATTTGTTCCATTAAAAACACTCGATCTTCAATGGATAGCATTTTAACACTGGCAAAAACGAAACAAACGAACAAAGGAACTAAACGTAAGCGTTAAAGTCAACAAGTGACGACACACACCAACGATACTACCGACGCTGGCTGAGATAAGCGAAACAGTGGAATGTTGGGAGAGTCCACTTGAAGGGAAGAAACCCAGGCAGGCGAACAATCATACGGCACGCGCAGCTAACAATCGTACGGCACTGCGGAGAGACTTTTTGAACACCCCGCATGTATGTGACAAGATATGCTACAAGCCTTCTGTTTGTCAGGGAACACTTAGTTCCGTTTCATTTGCGACGCAGCTCTGACTGCGTTCTACCAAAATTTCTGTTAAAGACGCTGGTGGGGACAGGACGGTTAAGTAAATTTGTTTCCTTCCTAGATTTAGTAGTAATCGAGGTACACGACTTGTCTTCGACAGTACGAGTCACCGAAGATGGACTGCGTGACACCACAGGCAACCGACGTTTTTTCTTTGCTGCACGAAGTTAACAGATGCTTCGAACAAGGAATGCACTTGCGAGTCTGGGCACCGCAACCGCCATTTTATTGCTTGAAAGCATTTCGGCGTAGTGCTGGCGATAAGCAACACCACAGCCCCAAATATTTAACGACTGTTAAGTAGTTCCGAGTAAGCGAGAATCGTAATGGCGAATTCTTGCAAGTGAAGCAAGTAAATAAATTTGGTTGCGGAAAAGGCACGCAACTCCTTCTTTGTTATCGAAGAATGTGCAGAAGCGTTAGTTTATTTTTGATGCAAGCCAACCGTGGGACATTTGTATTCCTAAGCTTTCTTACATGTTCTGCCGCATGTAATTCCTGCCACTAATGAATGGCTACAAAAGGCTAACAGGACTCCGACAAGTAAAAATCTTTGAACAAGTATGCGTTGGGTCTAAACGAAAGAATCAATTTTGTGTCGAATGGCACTAGAGTGCAACTAATGTGACAGCAGCTGTTGAAGAATCGAAAAATAATTATCGATCCCGTAATTTGGAAGGTTTGCATGCCTTGCTAAGAGAACGACTAGTGTCTTCAGCTATGAAAGCGACCCAGTAGGGCGTATCTACAGGGATAGATCAAAAATCTATCACAATCTTGCGTCATTTGTACAGTGCAATGATCAGATAGCTCTCTCACTAACAGCTATCGCATACATGTAAACCAGTATCCATGTACACGTCATACGTGGATGAGTATGGTATTTTACAGACTTTCTTATCTTTGCTTTTGATATTGGCAAGGTAAGCCCCCGCCAAGGGCGCAGACACACAGTGGGTGCAGAAACACTGAGCGCCTGCTACCTACCCCCCCCCCCCCCCTATCCCACCCAAAAAAAGTAAAGAAAGAAAGACGCATTAAAAATATAGCCAGGAGAGGTTCGTGAGTGGGTTCTTCCAATCCAATTATTCACACCTTCTACGTGCGAGAAGAAGCCTTTCCCTCGGCTACACTGCTTCATAAAGTTTTACAGAATAATACGTGAAATGCAATAACAGATCTGGTTCATAACACACAATTTCCTCCCACTTTAATTTCCTGTCAGGAACGCCTTAAGAGCTCTGTATCACACTTTCATAAATATGCAACAGATTTTAGTGCCAAATATAACATAAATATCGATGCAGCTGAACCAATTAACGACACTGTTTTATTAGGAAGAACTGCTAGAGAGCACCGACACAGCTTTTCATTTGGAAATTTTGATTTTCTTTTTTTTTTTTTTTTTTTGAGTCGGGGTTACGAGACGATTAGCCGAACATCGAAAAAGCTTTTAGCATATTTACGACAATTGCAGTGACTGCAGCTTCTTGTAAACCAGTTTCAGAAAACTGAATATGACAAAAAGAAACTAGTTACGGACGAGTGTAGGTGAAGCAACCTGTCAAACTCAGCTATCTAAGAGTACGACATAACTGCCAAATTCAACTTCAATGGGATAATCAATAAGTTTCCTTCACTCAAAGCAAAGCAATGGAAAGTAAAATTATAATAAAAATTCAGTTCTTGGAAAGAAATATTTTGAGAACAATTCATTACATCCCTTTTTCCTTTTATTTCGAAATACTAGTATGTACGATTAATAATTTTTGAGGAGCAGTGGTTAGCACACTGGACTCGCATTCGGGACGACAACGGTTCAAACCCGCGTCCGGCCTTCCTGATTTAGGGTTTCCGTGATTTCCCTGAATTACATCAGGCAAATGTCAGGATGGTTCCTTTGAAGAGGCACGGCCGACTTCTCTCTCCATCCTTCCCTAATCCGACGGTGCCCCCCCCTCCCCGCCCGGATTCAACGAACATTCAGTAGCCGTTGTTTTACTTTCAGTTTTTTTTACAAAGTTTGTACAAATATGTGATATAGTTACAATAATGATACATTTAATTTGTTGTGTGCAGTATTTTTCATCTCCATAGCTCATTTAGGTATTTCTTTCTTCGAAAAGTGATCGTTTTTTATTAAACCAGCTTTACAAACTGCAACATTTCCTAAGCCCGTGATCGGCGCAACTTTGGCAGCTCTGCCAGGTGTGGAAGAGCACCACGGTAGGGGTCTGCACTGTACTCAGCGCTTCCGTACTCACTGAAAGACTCTACGAAACTTAATCCACTGAGAGATGAAATTATTCACCATTGCAGGAGTGGGCATTAAATTTACCTTCAGCGTTTTCACTACGAAAAACATTTTTTTCCACTGACAAACGACGGCTGGTGGAGGCAAGTGGGGCGATAAAGTTTTAGTTATCACTACGAAAAAGTCAATCTGCGCCAATGATATGCGATAATGGTATTAGTCTCTCTTCATATAGTTACCTTTCAGTTTGATATCATTTTCAACGGCGGATGATTTGATGAAGGTCTAAGTTCCAGAAGGTTGTATTTTGGCTGTTCAGAAAACTTTTCAGGTCTGAAATCACGGCGTCGTCATTGTGGGAATCACTGCCAGTCAACGGTTTCTTCATCGAGGAAAGAGGAAGAACTTACTGGGTGTCACGTCA
The DNA here is from genome assembly GCF_023897955.1 of Schistocerca gregaria. Classification (NCBI taxonomy): domain Eukaryota; kingdom Metazoa; phylum Arthropoda; class Insecta; order Orthoptera; family Acrididae; genus Schistocerca; species Schistocerca gregaria. Next base: position 309,783,214 of record NC_064927.1, read on the forward strand.
GTAGCGTACGAAGGTGGGGCAAAATTTGACAGCCTGAAGAAATAGCATGTGCAGAATGAGCTGGGCCGTTATCGTGGGGCGAAAACATTGCTTGGACAGCTTCCCGTCACACTTCGTCTTGACAGACTCAGGTCACCTCATCCGGAGATTTCAGAAGTGTGGTCCTGTGACGGTTTGTCTAATGGGTCTTAATTCGTTATCAATCTTACTGATTTGATGCGGCCCGCCACGAATTCCTCTTCTGTGTCAACCCTTTCATCGCAGAGTTGCAATTACACCCTACGTCGTCAATTATTTGCTGGATGTATTCCAATCTCTGTCTTCCTCTACGGTTTTTAACCTCTTATACTTCCTCTAGAACCATGGAAGTTGTCCCCTGACGCGTTAACAGATATCCTATCATTCTGTCCCTTCTTGTCAGTGTTTACAGTATGTCCCACTTCTTGTCGATGCTGCGGAGAACTTCCTCATTCCTTACCTTATCAGTCCCCCTAATTGTCAACATTCTTCATTAGCACCACATTTCAAATTCTCCGATTCTCTTCTTTTCCAGTTTTCCTTCAGTCCATGTCTCACTGCCATACAATGACGTTCTTCAAACGTACATTTTCAGAAATTTCTTCCTCAAACTGAAGGCTGTGTTTGATAATAGTTGATTTCTGTTCGCCAGGAATCCCCTTTGTGCCAGTCTGCTTTTTATGTCCTCCTTGTCTAGATAGCAGAATTCCTTAACACTGTCTATTTTGTGATCACCAGTACTCATGTTTTCTCGATGTCCTCATTTCTGTTACTTCTCATTACTTTTGCCTTCTTCGATACATTCTTAGTCTGTATTCTGGACCAGTTAGACTGACCATTCCATTCAAAATATCCAGTAATTCTTCTTCACTTTCACTGAGGACAGCAATGTCATCAGCGAATCTTATCGTTGATATCCTTTCACCTTGAATATTAATCCCACTCTTGAACCTTCCTTTTATTTCCGTCGTTACTTCTTCGCTGCATAGACTGAACAGTACTGGCGAAGGACTACATCGCTGTCTTACATACTTTTTAATCCGAGTTCTTCGTTCTTGGTCTTCCAGTTTTATTGTTCCCTCTTTCTCCTTGTACATATTGTATATTTAACTTCTGTCGCTGTAGCTTACCCCGATTTCTCTCAGAATTTCGAACGTCTTGCACCATTTGACGCTGTCGAACGGTTCTTCCAGATTGACAAATCCTACGAACGTGTCCCTATTTTTCTTTTCTTTGTGTATCGGCAGTCTGGTACATTCTACACACCAAGGTGAATAGTTGTTAGGTTGCCACATCTCCCAATGATTTTAGAAATTCCGATGGAATTTTACCGTATCCATACTTTCTGTCTTATTTGTTGGCAAATTTTCCAAAACATTTTTAAATTCTGAATCTAATTCTGGATCCCTTATGTCTTCCTTGTCGACTGCTGTTTCTTTCTCTATGACGTTATCAGACAAGCCTCCCCCGCCCCCCCCCCCTCTCGCCCCACCTTCAGTACACTTTTTTCACCTATCCTCTCTCTCCTCTCCATTTTGCTGTGGAATTCTTTTTGAACTCATACTGTTACTGGCCTTGTTTTTAATTTCACAAATAGTTGGTTTGGACTTTCCTATATGCTAAATCCGTCCTCCCGATAATTATTACATTTCAGATTTCTTCATAATTTCCCTGCGGCCATTTTGCCTGGGTTTTCCTGCACTTCCTATTTATAGTTGTGTCCCTAAAAGCATTCGGCATCATCTTCCCTATGATGACTGGGTTTTCACCTATTTCGGATACAGCGAATCTACGTGTTTCCACAGCTTGCCTTGCTCCTTTGTGTCGTGGTCAGAGCGATATGCCTAGCACTTGTCCACCATTATAAAGTGCCTAAATACGTCAGCTGCATTCGCGTGACACAGCTGCAACATTTCCACTGCCTCCACTATTTGACACGCCTTATCAATCACGTGAGCCGTCGCAGAATCCAGCTGGCGGCGGTCTTTGTCACGTACAAAAGTCATGCAAGTGGTTCCATGACTGCATTTCAGTTTCTCTTTTAACACCCCGGTCTTTGTGCATCAGGGCCCTACTTCTCTACCTATTTATGGTTCCCCACGGGGAAATTACGTATGCCATTTCATAATTCAGACTCGTTTGACAACACTTGGATCGACTGCGCGGCCTGTGATAGTACTGTGTCGCAATACGTTTCCACCAATTCAGCATGTATTGTTGCTACTTTGTTTCCCTTCAAAAACTGAAAAAGAATTACCGCACTATACCACACTTTATGAAGTGTAACACTCAGCTCACATGACTTCACGCATCCGTGACGCCATTTTGATATCGCACGCAGTATCGAAGGCAGCTAGAACTGCTACAGACTTTCGTTAAGTGTTCGGTGTGGAGTGATTGCCAGTCTTCATATTGTGTTACATTGTTGATAGCTTTCGTATCATGATTTGCGCTTTACGAAAGTATGCCTTTTCCAGGCAACGGATCTTGTAAGAGATGTAAGAACATGTCGTTCTTGCTACGGTTTTTTATAGTTAAATGTCACATTATGTCATATCGTGTAGTGGTTATGGGAGTGGACTTACGAAGTATAGAGTTGTGGATTCACTTTCAGTCATTTCCAATTTTTTTCCGCCTTCGCACTTCTGAAATATTCTGGAATTTCCATATTAATTTAGTTGAAGTACGTTCTGCAAGATTTGATGTTATATACACCCAAGAGTGCTCTCTCAGGAGTGAGTCGTCATTGTCAATAATTTAAAAATTAAGTATGAAGCACGTAAATGTGAGTAAACATAAAAACATGTTGATCTTCTGGTAAAACAAACTACCACTAAGAATGAAAAGCAAAAAGTACAGAAAAAAACTGACGGGATCGCAGCACAATTGAAAGATAACTTAGTCTCAGCCATGTACAAACTACGGAATAAAATGTACGAAGAAATTATCTTAGCATACTTCTTTGCTATACGAGAATGTCTGCAATTAAAGTACGTCGCCAACCATAAATATGACGTTTTTTCTCATTTTACCACAAAAATATTGTACCAACACCGACGCGTTTTCGGGAGATCCTCACTCCTTTGGAGTTTTGAAAGAGCATTAATTCAAAAAAGGTAATTTAAATGAGCTTCCACTTTAATTCATGTACTAGAACAGCTGTTCATGCTTTCACGTTATAGACCAAGTTCTGAATCTGGTTTCCAGAGTTTCAAAAATAAACTCACGTTCTTGACACACCTTAGTAATAATACCGAATACATACGTCGAATTGATTCAATGTTGCCTCGCTTCATCTTGTTTTTTGGTTGTAAATCACCAACAGTCTCACTTTCTGGGTTGATGAAGGCACATTAGGAAAAACAGTTAGTATAACTTTTCCAGTGGAGTTCGGAATGAAATCTTGCAAAAACACTTCGGTCTCTCCCTTACCCACAGCACATTCAACGCGAATGCAGAACTGTTTACATTTAAGAGGGATGGTCAAATGAAAACCGAACACTAACCACAACGGGACCGCAGAATGGTTCCAATCAAAAGCAGGCACCAGATGCATTAAGACCTTTACCCTACAGATCCGCAATCGCACCCAGTCTTGCGCTTCCACCTCCGACTGAAACCAACGTCCACGCATGTCTTTCCACACGTTGGCAGCGATGTGGAAATCATACACGAGTTGGGCTGTACGGAGGATGTTCCAGTGTTCCCCAACCAAACCGCTGAAGCGTAGCCTACATCCAATTGGCAGTGTGCTGTTCACCGTTATAATGTACGAGCAGGAGGATTCCGTCTGACAAAATTCCTGGGCGTTTTGACACTATGCCGAGTGGCAGTTTCTATAAAGTCCTTTCATAGCGCTGGACGACTATGGTTCAACGCTCGAGGAACTCGGCGAGCAGAGGGCCCCTGCAATCGAAGAAGAAGGTAATCAAAACATACTAGTAGTATAAATACAAATAGTACTACTTTTTAGAGCCCGAGGGCAAACAGTAAAGCCAACAGTGGAAACATCGGGACATCTCCGCCGCTAAAGAAATCGAAAGCTGTTCACAAAAAATCCGCGTCGAGTTCCTCGATAACGCCTGCCACCACACTGCTAATTAAAAAAAAAAAAATAAAATGGCTCAAATGGCTCTGAGCACTATGGGACTTAACATCTGTGGCCATCAGTCCCCTAGAACTTAGAACTACTTAAACCTAACTAACCTAAGGACATCACACACATCCATGCCCGAGGCAGGATTCGAACCTGCGACCGTAGCAGTCGCGCGGTTCCGGACAGAGCGCCTAGATCCGCTAGACCACCGCGGCCGGCACGCTGCTAATCGGGCAAAGACTACGCTTCAGCGATTTGTGCAACGTCCTCCACTCAGCCTGGATCGTTCACCGTGTGCTTTTCACATCTTTGGTGACCTGAAGAAAGACATGTGTGGTCGTCGGTATCAGACGGTAGGGAAGGTGCAAGAGTGGGCGCGGTTGTGAATTTGTTAGCGGCGACCACGTTCTACGGAACAGGAACTGATCGCCTCGTCTCCCAATGGCATAAATGTCTTAACGAGCGTGGTGATTACTTTTGAATGGAACTATTCCATGGCCTCGTTGTGGCAGGTGTTCGATTTTTATCAGGCTGCCCGCTATACCGGTTGTCGCTCCTGAGAGACGTCAGGCGCATTTCCTCTGGTTTTTCCGCAGTACTTGCTATTTCGTTTGTGCAATGCGTAGCTGGAGTCAGCCCAAACTGTTCCTTCTCGTCATTTCTTTCGTGCGAAGACCATTGTCAACAGAAAGAATAGGCTTATCTCGCGTTACGAACAAAATTATTTTTAAATCGGGATTTAATGTGTCCATTCGAGAGAGCGCTCCAGAATTAGTGTAGGCTGGTATTCGATTTGTCAACATATGTTAACAGGGACAGTAATACACGAAGAATAAACAGCAACCCAACAGCTACTTAGTATCGCTACATGCTTGACGGTAGCAGTCAGCGCGGGCAACGGCGGTGCTGTCGCTCCTGTAATACTAACTATTCTTCCAGTTTTACAGTCCCTGTTAATACGTATCGATAAAACGAATAAGGCACTAGACCAGTCTGGGCCTGCTCAATCGAATGGGATCTCAAAATTCCGCTTCTAAAACCAAGTTGTTTGCAATGGGAAACAAACCTACGCTTTCCGTCGGTACTGGGAGTCGCAAGAAAGACATGACTATTTGTTTGGGCTGTAGAACACAAAAAAGGAACTGCAAATATCTGCTGGAACGCCAGAAAAAATTTGACTAACGCCTCTTGCGAGAGACGCCCTTTACAAACCATGCAACCGTGCAGTAAAGAAAAACCATGACCCCCAGTTTGCTGTAATTGAGGCGAATGTGATTGTTTTGAACATCGTTATCGCTTCACGTGTAGTGAACCGAACAATCACAGAATTCGACAGGCAGCTCTTTCTGTCTTCGATACAGCGTCTAACGCGGAATGACGTCACTTATGCATGAAGTTTTGTCAACAGAGTGTTCTCCGCCATTGTCTTTAGAATTCTCTGGCGCCAAGTTACGATACCGTTGCTCGTGTTTTTCATGTGCACCGCGGCTGCAAACATGCACCTGATACCAAACAAGAAATTTATTATCGAACTTCATTCTTCGAGGTAATAGTTAAAATCTTATGTCTACCGCTCGTATGTAGCAAACTTACTTTCTTTTTGCTCCTCTGATGTTTTGCGACGCCTTAGTGGATGTTCACTCAGCTATTACTGTCTATGTGGCAGAAACAGAGCAAGCGCTCTCCGATGTGGAGGTGACTGGATACGCCTGGGTTACATTTACAGACAATTTTAGAACACAGAACGATTGGTTATGTCGCAGTCGCATGGATGGATCTGACATAAAATCGAAAGAAATACGAAAACTGTTTAGCGCATACGTATAAACTAACCTAATATACGCCGAAATGCGGTGAAAATGAGGATGTACTTGCTTATTTTCTGGTTCGCACGGAGCAATTTGTACATGGAGTCAAGTATGCGGCAGCAAGAGGAATGTAGGAAAACGATGACATAGAAGCGAGCTGAAAAGGAAGGTAGTCAATTTTTTCTCGTTGAGTTCGTATTATAGTGTATGTCTACTGAGGTAGCAGTGATACACGCGAGTTGATTACTGTATTTGATGCTTTTCAGGTGGACAGAGAATCATTCACGTCTAAACTTACTCACATCTGTGTTGAAGGACAACAGAGAGTGTACGGGATGATCGATTGAGATAGAGTTGTAACTCTAGGTACGATTTAAAAGTTGACTGATTTATTCTAGAGAAGGACAATTTTCTTTAGTCACGTGATATAGCCTGCGTTCTAGTCGTATGCAGCTACGTGTTCCGTATGCGGTTTAAAGCACTGTCTGCTTGCGATCGTTAATGGTGAACCCGTCGGTCATCAGAGGACGTCCACCTCATGTGTGATGAAAGTTGACACATGCCTCTAAACGCACTTTGATTTACGCGACCCCCACCCTGTCGCATGCTTGGTGTAAAATCGAGACTTCACCGTCAGCACTAAGTTTGCTGTGGGTCTTTGTGAGGGGCTGTAATCATTGTGTACATACTTACCCGACAGATGGGCTGATTACAGAGTTGGTGACTGGATGACTTATAATTTTCACATGTTGGACGCTGCTGTTATGCGTTATCTTTTTGCTTGTAAGATGTACCGTCTGCTACAAACTATCATTTTTATGTAGACCTGATGGAGCAATAGTATAATTTCTGACTCGTGATCGGGTGTGATCAGTGGGCACTAGACGTGTCCGCAGGGCTTTATTGCGCTCGTATCATACACTGGAAAAGTTTTACGATTGGGGGAGACATAGCTCAGCGTAGGGGAACCGGGGAGAAGGATGTACGTCTGACAGGACGGAAAAGTAAGCGATCTAAGATTATCGCCCGTCTTTAAGTGCTGAACATTCTTGTCTTAGGAGTGCATGTGTTTATGTTCTCGCTCTCTCTTACCAGAACCTTCGCTGCACCGATCCTAGACTCTAGGACAATACTTTACACATGATAGATTGGATGATTTACATAAAAATAGGTCGAACTACGTTGTGTATAAATATCACTCCGTTCTTCTTCTTCTTAACTGTATACTATTAAGTTAAGGCACTTTGAGATCTGTTACTATAGATCGATATGGTGTGCTAAGCTCCAAGACTTGGTTACATTTCGAGAAATGTGGTGCACTTGAAGGGGTTAGGACTAGGAAAGCTCTATTCAGTCAAGAGAGGTGGAGTGTATTCGTCTGCTCGGTTGAGGCATAATTGGGTAGCGATGTTGCGGGGTAGGCTAGTCAATGCCGACGTGAGGATGGTCTTTTAACGTAAGAGGGTGGGATTGCTCTGTGACCACCATACACAGAGAGATTGATCGAGTACTATGAGCGAGGTCTTAGAAATATGTATAGCGTTGTCTGGTATACTTTGATCGTTTTTATGTGTTCGAGAAGTAAGTGTGAATGGATGTACTGAGCAGTCATCTATGAATGTTCGCAATGATACTTGGAAAGTAGAGAAGGTATGGTTTAGCTCTGATACTGAAATTAGGAAAACATGCTGTCACATGTTTGGTCAGTGTTGGACTACTGTAAAATTTTTTGTGGTATCAGTTGTGATAGATAATATTACAGTAGATCGGTGGTGTCTTATCCATCCCATCTGTGCAATGGGTACGACGTAATGATTGACTGACAATGCTTGTTTGAGATGGGGAAAAAATTTTGGTTGATGGACTGCAACTTCTGGGTTTGCTAGCACCAAAAACGGTGATCCTGTACTTGTGTGCAAAATGAACAATCACTAGAAATGGAACGCAGAGTTATCAACTATTCAGTCACTGCGACATATGAGTTTAAATGTAGAGGTGGTCACTTTAGGGGGGTAGTTTGGAAAGTCGCCACAACGTCACCAGGCTCTTCTAGTTTCCTTGTTTTGTGGCTGTCCTTTATTTAAAATCATTCAATGTTATGCTATTGACAGTAAGAATATAATTTAAAAGGTGCAAGGTATAGTTTCCTTTGAAAGACCGTGCATCAGTCCATGTTAATGTCTGTTTAGAATGCGACAAGGAAGTCGAAGTCGTGGCAGAAAGACGAAATGTTCGGCAGTGTGCAAAAGTGTGTTAGAAAACACTGTTTGAACAAGGGTCAGAGGTAGCTTCTCATTCGCTTAGAGTTTGGGTGATCAAACTTTAAAGTGGTCTCAGCAGCGGCTGTATATTTAATATGATCTTGTTCATATAGGCAGCTGCAGTTTGAGGTGTCAGACTTGGTGAGCTGTTAGGAATTCATGCATGATCGCACTCTGAGTTATTCGGGGAGAGTATTGTGAATTCCGTTTATCCGCGCTGGAGGTGGATCGCATTGGTGCCTTCGTGACTTGTAAATATGATGAGCTGGTAAATCTTTTTCACTGTTTGATTGTAGAGAATAAAGATGATAGGGTGTTGAGGATCTGTTGTACTTGTATCTAGTTTGGGATGTACAACATTGCACACATTTCCGGCGAATGGTCAAAACAAGGTCCTGTTGCAGTAACTGGGGTTGTTCTGTTTCTAGACGGGCTGAAGAAGGTAATGGATATGTCTTTTTCCAACTTAAATTGCAGAGATCAGATGTGTGTAGATAAATGCATACTCATCTATGCTTCGAAACGGAGAATGTTTTTTATTATTAAGTGAGTTTTGGCAGGAGTGAATATGGTTTTATACATGCGAGTGTTTAAGATTTGTGAGTGGAAATTGTCAGCGAATGGTGAATGACGTCGGGTTCGCTGACTGGGGGAGACACTGTTTACATGTCCAGTTGGAGATGCAGGGGGACGGGGGGATAGAGATCTGTGCTATTCAGGAATCCATTTGTGCATTGTGTGTTGTTAGACAATAGCTGGAGAGCAGGTATAGAGAGAGCCCACTTCGGCATGCTGGTCCCGGGGGTGAGTGGATGGCTGTTTAGATATGTGGCTTTGACATTTGACCTGCCGCCAGCGGTGCTCGAACGCTCGCTTTGTAAAGTGCTATGAGATTAGTTTGAGCATTTAGTACTTGTTTTGGTGTATTGGATTAAGGACTGCAAAAATGAAGGTCATGTCCTCAGCGGGGAACGCTGTGTAATTGAGTAAGAGTGTTTACGTATTTGAAGATATGTTTTGCAATTGGTGATGTTAAGTTGATGGCGCAATTTAGCTACCTCTGTAAAAAATAGTCTTATGCTGACCTTTCCCCCCCCCCAGACCTGATGGATGAGTTATTAGATATGAGCAATTGATAGTTGCTGAATGATGCTATGTGTTCGGGTATAGCAGTCTCTAAATGGTGGCGCGAGATTTTTTTTACGTGGAAATTTATGCAATCTATAGATAGTGATATTCGACCGGTAGTGACAACAGTTAAGAGCGGAAAAATAGGTCCAAATCGAGCGCTGGCAGAATGCTGCGGTAATGGTAATAATATTTAATTCAAGTTGGAGCTGGTAAATATTGACCAGGCTTTGAATATTGGTGTGAGTGTCGTATGTGCTTGATGCTCTGTATAAAAGTTTGACTCTTTAATTGTGTTTGGTATTTCGGGGTGTGTGTAAAATTAATTTTACTGTTGAAAGTGCGAGAAAGATGAGTTAAATGGTGTTTAGATAGAGACTACGTTTGCAATTCGGAAAGAGGGGATGAGAATGGTAAATTGATTGAAGGAAATGCTTTGTGGGGTGATATATGAGTGTCAGGATAGGGTTGAGGACGTTTGCATATGTTGATGGTGGGATGGGTGTGAGGTTAGATGCTGTGGGAGGAGTAAATTAAATCTTTTTTTTTTTTAATGTTGTAAAGTAAGAATAATATTGAGAAGGTTTTAGAAGGCTGCTCACGCGACAAGGCGAGAGCAGGGATGTATAGTTATGTTAAGTTAAAGGGCTGTGTAATGTTATGTCAGGAGCAATGCGCAGTGAGCTATTGTGTCATTGGAGGTAAATACATGTGCTGCTATGATGTGTCTAGTGTATGGAGGCTGCACTTTGGAATTATGCTGCATTGATATAAAGTTGACTTTCACCCGCGTACAGTGGTCGCAGCTAGGGGTTGTGGTGGATCGCGGTCCTGGACGGACGTGTGTGTGTGCTTTGACAGCTGACGAGTGCGTCGACCGCGCCAACTCACGCTTGCGGAAGCCGAGCAGGGGCTGTGCGAGGTCTGAAATCAGATGAGTGCGTGACTTCCCGATCCTGTGAACAGGGTGTGGAGGGGGGTACCTGCGCACAACTGCTGAGTTATTTTGCGAGCGGATCTGCAGGCTCTGCTATGGGTTATTTGGATAGTTCAAGGGTACTGAGCGTATCTACACATTAGTGTGAAGAATTACTTAGTAGCAGTTTGCTATTGTGTGTACTGAAATTATGATTGGGTGTGTGTCCGTGGGCTGTGCAACATGGCCGAGGGCACATCTGGGTGGGTGTTTTGTGATAGTGTGATAGATATACTGTATGGCTAAATAAGTTGTTTGAAACAATAAATAGAGTGTTATCAATCATTACACGCCCCTGCAGCACAGAGCAGAGTGATTGGTTTTCCATCACCATCTCGGTTGCAAGCAAGTAGTAAGTGTTTTCGTGGGGGCGTTAATTGTGTGTGTCAACGAGCTATGGGTTATTCTGTCAATAGACGTGAAGGCAGGTCCAGACCTGAGACGCCTGCGGTATACATGAGTAGAACAATGGAGCTTTCACATGTGTCAGAGGAGAGTGCCCTTTCTGGTCGGCTGTCACGAGCGCGTGGAAGCTGAACTTGGCTAGAGACTCTGGAACCCCCTCTCCCGCGGACCGCACGCCCGCACGGCCTGCCTTGGAGCCTAATCTAAGACACATAGGTGATATCAATTTCTCCGGTGTTAGGGGTAAATGCGACTGTGTTGATGTCATGTTTGGGGGAGGCCGAGCAGTGACTTTTGGTCGGTTTGTCAACTGAGGGTATTTGGGCGCATCTGTTGCACTATTTTGCGAGAATGTCTGTGAACTGTGCTGTGCTTTATTTGGAGAGTTTAATAGTACAGAGCTCGTCTGTGTATATTGTGCACTGCATTATTTAAGAGCACTTTGCTGTTGTGTGGTGAAATTAGCAGTTGTTTACGTGTTTGTGGCCTGTGTCAGATGACCACAGTCGGATCAGTGTGGATGTTTTGTGACAAATATACTCCATGCCTAAATAAAAGGGCTTGAAATAGAGTGCAGTCCTTCCTTACTTCCCTGAGCAGCACAGCACAGTCTTAGCGGTTTTGGGGCAAAAACGGCAGTCTGGTCGGACTATGAGTGAGTCAACAAATAACTGGACAGATTTGTCCGTAGAGGAGTTACAGGTCTGGTTTGGAGTGAATAACTTGATGGGTGTGGTTGTGTTGCTAGGTGTAGTGCACTACTGGAGTTCAGAACCTGCCTTAGGTCAGCCTTACATATCGAAACCTATGAGATGCAAAAGTTTCAAAAAAATAAGTCCCAAATAAATAAAGTACACTCCTTCCTCCTTCTATCAGCCTATGAACTGAAATTATTTCGGAAAATTAGGAGTTGTTTGGCTATTTGGACATAAATATTTTCCGTTATTTAGGAACAGTTTGCATGTATGTAGGCTGTGCTGTGCAATATTTTTAACTGTTTACAATTAGCAAGCATGTGTCTAGAGCATTATAAAAGAGTTACGTAGGAGTGGTTTGCAGGTGCGTACGGTGTGGAACATGTCGGTCCGTGTGTTCTGTGATACATATACTCCATCCCTAAATAAAGTACATTCGTTCCTCCATCCATGGGCCTAGTGAAGGGTGAGTCCTTTTACCTGGAGTACATAGGAAGAGGTTGAGTCCTGGTGGCTTAGTTTAGTGGTGATGAGCTTCGTTTGCGACAATTTTCTTAGATTGGTGGTGGAAGTGCAAGTGAGCTTTGTTTACTGGCGGAATTCAAACTTGGCGCTGGTTTCTAGGAGGAAATGGCAGTCAGGTGGCTGAGGTTAGTACAAGTGCCCTTTGTTCCCAACAATTTCCTTAGGTTGGTAGAGAAAGTGGAAGTGACCTTTCTTTACTGCCAGAATTCAAACTCGGCGCTGGTTCTTAGGAAGAAGTGGCGGTCTGGCCCGCTAAAAAGTAGTTCAAATTAGGCAGTTGAACACCTTTACATACGTATATGAAATTGTAAATTGAACTATTTAATATGATTCAAATTGAAATGGAATTAAGTACTTAGGTAACTGATAGGTTAGATGAGTGATGTGGGAGTTAGCATATTTACAGAAGACTATGTCCATCGCATGTATGGAGGGTGTGTGACGTAAGCGGTCAGACTTCAGTGCGGCGAGTGTCCATATAACGCACGCGCGCGAGAGAGTCAATTAGCGAGCGTTCTAGTGCTGACCAAACGTGCTGTTATACAGTCATGGTGGATTCCACTGTCGTGCAAACTTTGGCACCAGAAGTGTAGCACGGCGTTCTCAGCAGCACAAAGACACATGGTGGATGGTGAACAGTCGGCATCAACAGGTTTGAACGTGCCCAGGAAAACAACTTTTGCGCCAAAAATGTGGCAGGGTGTTCTTTGTGGAACGGCCGACCATTGTGTGGTTCAGCTCTGAAGCAAACAATTTTGGCGTGAAATGTGCGGAGGCGACGAATACACGTGGTGAACGGACAAGGGACTGCTGTGACGTCAAGTTCCAGCGTCTCCAGCGAAAACATGTTTATGAAGTGATAGCGATCGCTGGTCCAGCAGCTAGTGCGGGCAGCCCCCAGCGGCGCATGAACTGGAAAGGGGGGGGGGGGGGGGGGGTGCAGAGCTCGCTTACCTGTGGCACGCGGGGCTATGCGGCTGCTCGCTCGGTGACCGTGGCGCCTGGGAGATGGGGGCAAGTGCGGCGGCGATTTCAGCTAATTCAGTTGTAGCGTGGACGTCGTGGCGACTGCACTGGGATCTCGAAGATGTATACTGACTGTGTTGGAGAACAAGTGATGACCGCACTGCTTGAAATAAAGACTTCAGTCCCTTTCCCCTGCAAACTCAAAGGACTTACGTTACTACTATAAGTGCACTTTATTATTTGTCACGATTCTGATAGGTTACCAGTGAAAAAAGATAAGTGGCCGCGAAAGTTCGTACGTGTGATCGATTATGGTGTTGCAATTTGAACTTGCAGCAGATTTTTTGATATGGATGTAATGCAATTGGCTTTCTTCCCACTGAAATCAGACATCCTGAATAAATAATGAATGATAATAATAAATAGAAGTACAGTTTTCGAGACGTTATCGTGTTGGAATTTGAATTTTGTCGCTATTTTCTATAGGAGGTAGGCCAATAATAATAATAAATAATAAAAAATGATGAATGATTATGTGTAATAATCAATAATAATAAAGACAAGTACGGTTTTTCAGCCATTATCGTGTTGGAATTTGAATTTGGAGTGAATTTTCTAGTGGAGGTAGGCCAATAATAAATAATAGTAATAATAATAAATGACAGTATATAATAATAAACGATAATGAATGATAATGAATGTTACTAAATGATATTCAATTATAATGAATAATAATAAAGGCAAGTACAGTTTTGCATGCATTACCCTGTTGGAATTTGAATTTGGCGCCCATTTTTTCTGGAGGCTTAGGTCTGTGGACATAGCCCAATTGGTCTATTTTCCCGCCAAAACTCAAAGTTCCCGCCATTTTTTCTGGAGGTTAGGGTAGTGGACATAGCACAATTCGCCTATTTTCTCGCCAAAATCGGTTATCTTGAATGATGTCATGTGCTGTTGCCAAGTCTACATGCCGCCATCTTCGATGACGTCATGGCCGCCATCTTGAGTAAATTTGGCAACAATGCAACGTATCGTCGCACTCTCCTTGCCCTACTACTGTCTACTTGGTCCATTTGACTACTTGGCTGATGTCATCTTTCATGTACTTGTAAATATATGCTGACTTAGAAAGTTTCTCTCTCATGAGTCCATAAAAGTCACTGTTTTCCCACCCTTATTCGCTACAGTGCTATGCAAATGAAAGCGCAAGAACTTGTTTCCTTATTCCACGCCAAAGGAGCAGTTCGTGAGTGGTCACGGAATAAGACGGAATGATCACACTTCCGTAAATGGTTTCGTAACATTTCTGCTCGTACAGGTTATGGAGTCTGACAGTGGTGTGAGTGTGGGGCCACACAATGTAAGGGGGCCATACACGACTATGACTTCTCATTCTGTCTATATTATATTCATCCAAGAATTCTAACGATTCCACCAGCTTATGACTCCTGGAAGGCTGTCGAGACAATATCGGCGCTACACTTAACACATCCTCCATATCCTTTGAAAACAAAACGTCAAAATACCCCCATTCACCCGCACATACAGATATTAGCATCAGACCTGAGAACCATCAGATCCAAACCAATCCTCCCAATCCCTTCTAATATCAGAATTCTCTTCTTTCTTCCCACTTTACCTTTTTCTTTTTTCCCCATAAAAATTTCCTGGCCTCCATCCGAACCACCCTCAGCCAAATTCTAACGCCTTCTACCCCTTGCTCCATCACACTACACATTTTGCACACGCAAATCCACAGCTCTCCTCTCAACAATACTTAACCAGCTCCTATCACTTTGCGATGCAGGTCCAACAATTTAGTACAGTCAAGTGAAGTGATGTTTTGTTATTATATAGGCTGCTACTAATTTCTGTATCTTAAAAGACGCCAATCGTTTTGTAAATGTTCTCAATATCCAACCAGCCTCAAAAAATTTAAAATATCTCTGTACATATATTATTGCATAATTTTCTCAGAAGATTGCCTTCATGTTTTTAAAAGTGCTCTCGGTTGTAGAGCGGCATTAACCACTGGCCGCAGCCCACACGTCTCCAGCATAGTGAGTGAACGAAATGACGGAAAAAGGAACAAACGCACGACGAGAGGATCATAATGTGGCCTCAACATGGAATAACCACTATCTTTTCTGAAAGACCGTCATAATTTTAAACCTCGACCTCTCTGAAGTACACACACTTGTAGTAAAATGTGTATTTGGCATCCTAAAGAAGAGTGATTTGCGGCGTTTAAGGGTTATAGCTACGTAAATGGTCTTCATAAACTATGCACTATTACACGTTGAAGCGGCGTCCATTGTTGAAAGCCACAGAATACCAAGCTGATAAACATCAATATATGTAAAGACACTTCTGCTTAGCAACGCATTTCGAAATGTTAACCTTCTACTGATGGTATGGTTACTTAAAACTTGTGTCTCATAAATGCTGATTTTCCTTGTATGTGAAAATTTCTTTCCATCTTCTGGGATCTTCTTTCAGTAATCGCGATCCCCGTTAAAAATAGACGTCATTATATACCCGCATCAAAAAAGCTTTTGCGTCACCTCGGTTACGAGAGTTCTTGTACCTCTACAGAAAATTAGAATAGAGATCAAAATAAACATCATTTCCGCCCTTCTTATTGCTCATGAAAACCACACATTGCATAATGTACCACCATACATCGAGACCTTCAGAGGTGGTGGTCCAGATTGGTGAACACACAGGTACCTCTGATACCCAGTAGCACGTCCTCTTACATTGATGCATGCCTGTATTCGTCATGGCATATTGTCCACAAGTTAATCAAGGCACTGTTGGTCCAGATGTCCCACCCCTCAACGGCGATTCGGCCTATATCCCTCAGAGTGGTTGGTGGGTCACGTCATCCATCCCAGGCATGTTTGATAGGTTTCATGTCTGGAGAACACGTTGGCAACTCTAGTCGAGGGATGTCGTTATCTTGAACATTCACAAGAT
Organism: Schistocerca gregaria; assembly: GCF_023897955.1. NCBI lineage: Eukaryota > Metazoa > Arthropoda > Insecta > Orthoptera > Acrididae > Schistocerca > Schistocerca gregaria. The sequence continues at coordinate 309,799,071 of NC_064927.1, forward strand.
GTGCACGCGTCTTGATGATGTGCGAGGTATCCTGATGAACACTCACCAGTCGGCGTGCAGGCAGGGAAATCAGGACGCACTAAGTGTAAAGACACTTCAGCTATCAAGATAATAGCAGTAAATTTTCAGAGTGTTTGGAATAAAGTTCCTGAATTTACTGCCCTCCAGGAAGCGTGTGGCGCGCAAATTTTTCTCGGGACTGAGACCTGGCTTAACCCTGAGATAGGAAGTTCTGAAATATTTAGTGAGGGTTGGAACGTGTATCGGAAAGACAGATTAGACACCGTAGGAGGTGGTGTCTTCATTACAGTTGACAAAAATATTGTGTCTACTGAGGTCGAAGTAGAGTGTGATTGTGAAGTTATCTCGACCACTACGGTCGCAGGTTTGAATCCTGCCTCGGGTATGGATGTGTGTGATGTCCTTAGGTTAGTTAGGTTTAAGTAGCTCTAAGTTCTAGGGGACTGACGACCTCAGGTGTTAAGTTCCATAGTGCTCAGAGCCATTTGAACCATTTGAATAGATAAAAGTCACATGGTTTCTTCACCATACGTTACTCTTAGTAAAAATAGGTTTCGGTAGCAGTTTTTCCAAGTTACATGTCCCATAGTGCTTAGAGCCATTTGAACCATTTTGTGAAGTTATCTGGACACGTTTAACAGGGCTAGGGAAAATAAAGTTAATTGTGGGGTGTTATTACCAGCTACCAGGTTCCACCGCCACAGTTCTAGAATCATTCAGAGGGAGTCTACACTCTGTATCGCAGAAGTACCCGGATCATGCTATATTAGTCGGAGGCGACTTCAACCTACCTAGTATAGACTGGGATGTCTATGGATTCATTACAGGTGGTACAGACAAGCTGTCGTGTGAATGACTTTTGAACACTTTATTCGAAAACTGTTTTGAGCAGCTAAATCGACAGCCAACGCGTAATGGAAATATTTTAGATCTGGAAGTCTCGAACAGAACAGACCCCATCGAAGGTGTCAGTGTTGAGACAGGGATTAGTGATCATGATGATGTCATTACGACTATGGTTACGAAAGTTAAAAAGTCGGTTAAGAAGGCTAGGAGAGTATTCTTACTAGAAAGAGCAGATAAGCAGTTGTTAACATCCCACTTCATTTACTTCTGGTACGATGGACGTGGAAGAATTATGGGCAAATTTTAAACACATTGTAAATCACGCATTGGAGAAGTATGTGCCGAAAAAGTGGGTTACGGACGGAAAAGACCCACAGTGGTTTAACAGCGCAATTCGGAGAATGCTAAGGAAGCAAAGGCAGTTGCACTCGCTGTACAAGAAAGATCGGGAGAATGAGTACAGGCAAAAGTTAGTAGAGATTCGTGCTGCTGTAAAAAGAGCGATGCCTGAAGCATTCAACCACTTCGTTAGCAAAAGATCTTGCTGAAAACCCAAAGAAATTCTGGTCTTACGTAAAATCGGTAAGCGGGTCGAAGGCTTCCATCCACTCACTCACTGATCAGTCTGGCCTGGCAACGGAAGACAGCAAAACGAAAGCTGAAATTTTAAATTTAGCATTTGAGAAATTTTTTTCACGCAGGAGGATCGTACTAACATACCGCCGTTTGAGTCTCGTACAGATTCCCGTATGGAGGACATAGTGATAGATATCCCTGGGGTTGTGAAGCAGCTGAATGGGTTGAAAATAAATAAATCGCCAGGTCCTGACGGGATTCCACAGAGTACTCTACTGCATTCGCTCCTTACTTAGCTTGCATTTATCGCGAGTCTCTTGCCCAACGTAAAGTCTCGAGTGACTGGAAAAAAGCGCAGCTGACGCCTGTATATAAGAAGGGTAGAAGGACGGTCGTCAAAATAACAGACCAATATCCTTAGCATCGGTTTGTTGCAAGATTCTCGAACATATTCTCAGTTCGAATATAATGAATTTCCTTGAGACAGAGAAGTTGCTGTCCATGCATCAGCACGGCTTTAGAAAACATCGCTCCTGCGAAAAACAACTCGCCTTTTTTCACATGATACCTTGAGAACCGTGCAGGAAGGGTATCAGACGGATGCCATATTCCTTGACTTCCGGAAAGCGTTTGACTCGGTGCCCCACTGCAGACTCCTAACTAAAGTACGAGCATATGGGATTGGTTCCCAAGTATGTGAGTGGCTCGAAGACTTCTTGAGTAATAAAACCAAGTACGTTGTCCTCGATGGTGAGTGTTCATCGTAGGTGAGAATATCACCTGGAGTGCCCCAGGGAAGTGTGGTAGGTCCGCTGCTACTTTCTATCTACATAAATGATCTTTTGGATAGGGTGGATAGCAATGTGCGGCTGTTTGTTGATGATGCTGTGATGTACGGGAAGGTGTCGTCGTTGAGTGACTGTAGGAGGATACAAGATGACTTGGGCAGGATTTGTGATTGATGTAAAGAATGGCGGCTAACTCTAAATATAGATTAATGTAAATTAATGCACATGAATGGGAAAAAGAATCGTGTAATGTTTGAATACTCCATTAGTAGTGTAGCGCTTGGCACAGTCACGTCGATTAAATATTTGTGCGTAACATTTCAGAGCGATATGAAGTGGGACAAGCATGTAATGGCAGTTGTGGGGAAGGCGGATAGTCGTCTTCGGTTCATTGGTAGAATTTTGGGAAGATGTGGTTCATCTGTAAAGGAGACCGCTTGTAAAACACTAATACGACCTATTCTTGAGTACTGCTCGAGCGTTTGGGATCCCTATCAGGTCAGTTTGAGGGAGAACATAGAAGCAATTCAGAGGTGGGCTGCTAGATTTGTTACTGGTAAGTTTGATCATCACGCGAGTGTTACGGAAATGCTTCAGGAACTCGGGTGGGAGTCTCTAGAGGAAAGGAGACGTTCTTTTCGTGAATCGCTACTGAGGAAATTTAGAGAACCAGCATTTGAGGCTGACTGCAGTACAATTTTACTGCCGCCAACTTACATTTCGCGGAAAGACCACAAAGATAAGATAAGAGAGATTAGGGCTTGTACAGAGGCATATAGGCAGTCATTATTCCCTCGTCCTGCTTGGGAGTGGAACAGGGAGAGAAGATGTTAGTTGTGGTACGAGGTACCCTCCTCCACTCACCGTATGGTGGATTGCGGAGTATGTATGTAGATGTAGATGTAGACCATGGGGGCGCGAATTGTCGTCCATGAAGATGAACGCTTTATCTATGTGCTGCCGATATTCTTGCACTATCGATCGGAGGATGGCATTCACTGATCGTACAGCCGTTACGGCGCCTTCCATTAACACCAGCGGCGTACGTCGGCCGCACATAATGCCACCCCAAAACAGCGGGAAACTCCACTCTGCTGTACTAGCTGGACAGTGCGTCTGGGGCGTTCAGCCTGACTTGTTTGCCTCCAAACATGTCTCTCGACGAATCTCTGGTTGAAGGCATACGCGACACTCATCGGTGAAGAGAACGTGATGCCAATCCTGAACGGGCGATTCGGCATGTTGTTGGGCCCATCTGTACCGCGCTGCGTGGTGGCGTGGTTGCAAAGATGGACCTCTGCCATGGACGTCGTAACACGACGTCCTGTGGCTGCACGGAAACATAGTGGCGTTCCTGTCAAAGTTCCTCCGAGCCGTAATCCATAGGTGGCGGTCATCTACTGCAGTAGTAGCCCTTGGGCGGCCTGATCGAGGCATGCCATTGACACTTCCTGTCTCTCTGCATCTCCGCCATGTCCAATCAACATCGTTTTGGTTCACTCCGAGACAGCTGGACACTTCCCTAGTTGAGAGCCCTTCCTGGAATGAAGTAACAATGCCGATGCGATAGAACCGCGATATTGACCTAGACGGTCTAGGTTGAACTACAAACAACACGAGCCGTGTACCTCCTTCCTGGTGGAATGACTGGAACTGATCAATTCTCGGACCCCTATGTCTAATAGGCGCTGCTCATGTATGGTTGTTTACATCTTTGGGCGGGTTTAGTAACATCTCTGAACAGTCAAAGGGACTGTGCCTGTGAGACAATATCCACAGTCAACGTCTGTCTTCAGGAATTCTGGGAACCGGGATGAGGCAAAACGTTTTTGATATATATGTAAACACAGCATGACATTCTTAACGGAACAAAATTGTACAAAAGTAACTTCATAAATACCCCAATATATATATCCGGGCTACGACGTTCCATAGGGGTACTACTGAAGTTACTTTTGTACGATTTTGCTCCCTTAAGAATGTCATGCTGTTTTTTTTTTTGTTTTTTTTTTTCTAGGTACTGCTGAAACCAGTCACACAGATGGTCTGATGTAAGATACGGTAGTATTTTCTTCATTAGGCGATTAGGCAACAGTGTCGAACGCCTTCTGGAGATACAGGGACGCGGCGCCTACCTTGGCGCCGGTACCTCCTACATTCTGCGTACCGTTGACGAGCACAGCGATCGTTGTTTGCAGTCTTTCACATACCTTTTGTGAAACCGTACATGTATCCCATGAAGTCCATTCGCTTTCCCACTGCTAAACGAGTGCATCTGATTTTCTATCTCGCGGTCACTTATTTGAATGTCTACAATATAGATTTTCGTGCGGCGTGTGAAGGAAGAAACTTCAGAACGCTATCCTCTTCATGATGCAATGTTTGACAAACACATGTAGTATTTCGATATTTTATGATTTGTTTTGTGTGGTCATGGAGGATTGTTGGATCGTTGTATCGAAATTTAGTAACGAATTCGTTAAAACGCTCACCTCTTTATGATGCAGTGTTTGACAAACACATGTAATATTTCGATATTTAATTATTTGTTTTGTGTGCTCATGGAGGATTGTTGGATCGTTGTATCGAAATTTAGTTACGAATTCGTTAAAAGGTTTAAGTATGATTTTCCTTAACGATAGTTTTGGTTTAGTTCGCTTTTATTTATACACAAAGTTTTCAGTCTGATATATATGTCATGTTGACCGCTTAAGTGTATTATGGAATCTGGCGCATTTTCTAGGAGATATATTTTCCTATCAACACCCGTATTTAGTGACGCTATAATGGGCTTACGGTCATTGATTTCCTGTTCTCTTCCAAAGATTCATAAGGAAGACTTTCCATTACGTCATATTGTGAGCAATATCAAAAGCTCAGATGGAAACCCAGTTCTAGGCAAAGAAGGGAAAGCAGAAAGGTGGAAGGAGTATATAGAGGGTCTATACAAGGGCGATGTACTTGAAGACAATATTATGGAAATGGAAGAGGATGTAGATGAAGATGAAATGGGAGATATGATACTGTGTGAAGAGCTTAACAGAGCACTGAAAGATCTGAGTCGAAACAAGGCCCTGGGAGGAGAAAACATTCCATTAGAACAATTGACGGCCTTGGAAGACCCAGTCCTGACAAAACTCTACCATGCGCTGAGCAAGATGTATGAGACAGGCGAAATACCCTCAGACTTCAAGAAGAATATGATAATTCCAATCCCATAGAAGGCAGGTGTTGACAGATGTGAAAATTACAGAACTATCAGTTTCATAAGTCACAGCTGCAAAATACTAACGCGAATTCTTTACAGACGAATGGGAAAACTGGTAGAAGCCGACCTCGGCGAAGATCAGTTTGGAATCCGTAGAAATGTTGGAACACGTGAGACAATATTGACCTTACGACTTATCTTAGAAGAAAGACTCAGGAAAGGCAAACCTACGATTCTAGCATTTGTAGACTTAGAGAAAGCTTTTGACAATGTTGACTGGAATACTCTCTTTCAAATTCTAAAGGTGGCAGGGGTGAAATACAGGGAGCGAAAGGCTATTTACAATTTGTACAGAAACCAGATGGCAATTATAAGAGTCGAGGCGCATGAAAGGGAAGCACTGGTTGGGAAGGGAGTGAGACAGGGTTGTAGCCTGTCCCCGATGTTATTCAATCTGTATATTGAGCTCGCAGTAAAGGAAACAAAAGAAAAATTCGGAGTAGGTATTAAAATCCATGGAGCAGAAATAAAACATTGAGGTTCGCAGATGACACTGTAATTCTATCAGAGACAGCAAACGACTTGGAAGAGCAGTTGAACGGAATGGACAGTGTCTTGAAAGGAGGATATAAGACGAAAATCAACAAAAACAAAACGAGGATAATGGAATGTAGTCGAATTAAGTCGAGTGATGCTGAGGGAATAGGTTAGGAACTGAGACACTTAAAGTAGTAAAGGAGTTTTGTTATTTGGGGAGGAAAATAAATGATTGTAGTCGAAGTAAAGAGAATATAAAATATAGACTGGCAATGGCAAGGAAAGCGTTTCTGCAGAAAATAAATTTGTTAACATCGAGTATAGATTTAAGTATCAGGAAGTCGTTTCTGAAAGTATTTGTATGGAGTGTAGCCATGTATGGAGGTGAAGCATGGACGATAAATAGTTTGGGCAAGAAGAGAATAGAAGCTTTCGAAATGAGGTGCTACAGGAGGATGCTGAAGATTAGATGGGTAGATCACATAACAAATGAAGAGGTATTTAATAGAATTGGGGAGAAGAGGAGTTCGTGGCACAACTTGACAAGAAGAAGGGACCGGTTGGTAGAACATGTTCTCAGGCAACAGGGGATCACAAATTTAGCATTGGAGGGCAGCGTGGGGGGTAAAAATCGTAGAGGGAGGCCAAGAGATAGATACACTAAGCAGATTCAGAAGGATGTAGTTTGCAGTGGGTACCGGGAGATGAAGAAGCTTGCACAAGATAGAGTAGCATGGAGAGCTGCATCAAACCAATCTCAGGACTGAAGAGCACAACAACAACAACATCGGCCCCCCGGCGTATGACTTAGCTACACATCTTGCTTCTTTACCGAGACATTATGTGGGGACGTGGTCACATCGTATTCGCGGCTCAGTTAACTTTATTAATAGACTGAATTCACTTCGTCGCAACGAGTCCGACTTACTAGTAGGCTTCGATGCCATCTCACTCTAGACTAGGGTCCTTCTCATGGATTCATTGTCTCTTAACAGCAGTAAGTTCGAAGCCAATATAACAGCGCTATTTTATCACGTACTTTCCCCAGTCTAATTTCTAGTAAACAGTGAATATTTTTAGCAAATTGACGGTGTTGCCATTGGTAGTCTTCTCTCATCTCCGGTACTAAACGTTTTTATGGAATACTTAGAGAAGAGGGCACTAGATTCGGCAGAACTTAAACAAAAATGTAGATGATACTCTTGTAGTCTGGCCCCACATTGAAGAAGAAGAACTGTCGCGCTTCTTGCAGTTCCTGAGTTCACTTCACGAGAACATCAAATTTACAATGGAAATGGAAAAAG